>NC_084614.1:16123489-16325989 GCF_033978795.1 Nerophis ophidion | reverse complement strand
TTCCAAAAACAATTTGAAATGTGGACTCGTCAGACCACAGAACACTTTTCCACTTTACAACAGTCCATCTTAGATGATCTTGGGCCCAGAGAAGCCGGCGGTGTTTCTGGATGTTGTTGATAAATGGCTTTTGCTTTGCATAGTAGAGCTTTAACTTGCACTTACAGATGGAGCGACAAACTGTATTCAGTGACAGTGGATTTCTGAAGTGTTCCTGAGCCCATGTGGTGATATCCTTTAGAGATTGATGTCGGTTTTTGATACAGTGCCGTCTGAGGGATCAAAGGTCACGGTCATTCAATGTTGGTTTCCGGCCATGCCGCTTACGTGGAGTGATTTCTCCAGTTTCTCTGAACCTTTTGATGACATTATGGACCGTAGATGTTGAAATCCCTAAATTTCTTGCAAATGCACTTTGAGAAACGTTGTTCTTAAACTGTTTGACTATTTTGTCACGCAGTTGTGGACAAAGGGGTGTACCTCGCCCCATCCTTTCTTGTGAAAGACTGAGCATTTTTTGGGAAGCTGTTTTTATACCCAATCATGGCACCCACCTGTTCCCAATTAGCCTGCACACCTGTGGGATGTTCCAAATAAGTGTTTGATGAGCATTTCTCAACTTTATCAGTATTTATTGCATCTTTTCCCAACTTCCTTGTCACGTGTTGCTGGCATTAAATTCTAAAGTTAATGATTATTTGCAAAAAAAAAAAAAAGTTTATCAGTTTTCAACATCAAATATGTTGTCTTTGTAGCATATTCAACTGAATATGGGTTGAAAAGGATTTGCCAATCATTGTATTCTGTTTATATTTACATCTAACACAATTTCCCAACTGTGGAAACAAGGTTTGTATGAGACAGCGACACTAAAAGCATGCGATGAGACCAGGAGGTAAATAATGACTTATGAGACATTGACATGAAAGCATGAGGGAAGACCACAAGATGAGCGCTTTTTTCCCTCATCTGATACCACGAGTTGAGACTTCATGGAGGAGGTATGAAGACCACGTGGCGAGAAGCGGACATGAGAAATGGTTGTGAAGTTAGCATGTTAGAAATACACTTACTAATATACCGTATTTTTCGGACTATAAGTCACAGTTTTTTTTCATAGTTTTACCGGGGGTGCGACTTATACTCAGGAGCGGCTTATGTGTGAAATTATTAACACATTACCGTAAAATATCAAATAATATTATTTAGCTCATTCCCGTAAGAGACTAGACGTATAAGATTTCATGGGATTTAGCGATTTGGAGTGACGGATTGTTTGGTAAACGTATAGCATGTTCTATATGTTATAGTTATTTGAATGACTCTTACCATAATATGTTAGGTTAACATACCAGGCACCTTCTCAGTTGGTTATTTATGCCTCATATAACGTACACTTATTCAGCCTGTTGTTCACTATTCTTCATTTATTTTAAATTGCCTTTCAAATGTCTATTCTTGGTGTTGGGCAGGGGTGTCCAAAGTGCAGCCGAGGGCCATTTGCGGCCCGCAGCTAATCGTTTACCGGCCCGCCACACATTTTGCCAAAATTGCAAAATTGATAGTATTGCAAAAATTAAAAAAAACATTTAAAAAAAGGGGAATGAGGTGAAATCTAATTAGAAAAAGTGGCAATGTTGACACAAAGCTGCCATGCGGGCAGTTTTTTTTTTTCCTTTTGTCTTTATTTTCTTATTTTTCCATTGCTCAAAAAAAAAGGTCCAAAAATCTATGTTATAATGAATTATTACTGAAAAATTATTACTTTAAAATGTTTTATTGCATATGTTGTGTGGTTGCCATATAAAAACATCAACGTTTTGACAAAAGAACATAAAACAAACAAAATAATAGTTCAAACTTAAAATCGACAGATATATTGGAAGTTGATCTTGAAATTTAAGTGTTAAAAGTAAAAAAATAATAAAAATGCATCACTTTGAGTGCGGAAGCTTTCGGACCTCAAATATATTTAGTAAGATTTTAATTAACTTTTCACCGTGATTGCTCAAAAATATTAAATAATTAAAATCAATGGTGTCCTGCATTATTGATCTTTGAGGGCTTTAATTGCTAAATGAAGGAACTCTCCTGAAGGAATCAATAAAGTACTATCTCTCTATCCATCGAAATACTGCATATTTCAGTTTTACTATAAAAAACTAAGTTGTCTTTGACAAAAAAGGCATAAAACCTTATTTGTTTTACTTCATATCAACCTCAACTTCATATAGAGATTTTACTGTAAGCATTAAATAAATAAAAAAATAAAAATAATTTTAGTTATTTTTAACATTTTAGTGACTGAGACCCTCTATGCTCCCCAGGAGCCCTAAGGATTAAAAAAAAAAATCCATATATTTTGTTATGGTTTGAAAATGAAAAATATCAAAATGGCCCGTATGCTTAAATTTTTCCGTGTGCGGCCCTCTGTGGAAAAAGTTTGGACACCCCTGGTGTTGGGTTTTATCAAATAAAATTCCACAAAAAATGCGACAAACTCCAGTGCGACATACCGTATTTCCTTGAATAGCCGCCGGGTATGTAATATGCGCATGCCTTGAATTACTGCCAGGTAAAACTCGCTCACCAGATTAATAAGCGCATGCTTACTTTAACTGCTGGGTCAAACTCGTGACGTCATTTTCAAAATGGCAGAGGAGGTTTTTTTTTTGCTTTTACTGTGTGTAAACCAGGGTTCTTGTTCCACAGCCATACAGATCACACTAATGGTTGTGATATAAAACAACTTTAATACTCTTACTAATATGCGCCACACTCTGTGAACCCACACCAAACACATTTCTGGAGAACATTGGCTCTGTAACACATTATAAACGCAACATAACACTTACCCCGAATGCAATGTATACATGACTCTTGGCTATATTATACACGCGCTAAAGTAAAAGTTAAATTAAAGTACCAATGATTGTCACACACACACTAGGTGTGGTGAAATTTGTCCTCTGCTTTTGACCCATCCCCTTGTTCACTCCCTGGGAGGTGAGGGGAGCAGTGGGTAGCAGCGGTGCCGCACCCCGGAATCATTTCTAGCAACAAGATCCCCCCCCTCGTGTGTCGGTTGAGGTGGGCGGGGTTGGGGGCGCGTGTACAATATAGCCAAGAGTCACGGATGCACGGCATTATGGGTAATACCTATGCTGCGTTTATAATGTGCCACAGAGCCAATGCTCTCCAGAAATGTGCTTGGTGAGGGTTCACAGAGTGTGGCGCGTATTATTAAGAGTTTTAATGTTGTTTATATCACAAACATCAGTGTAAAAGGTATGGCTTTTGACCAAGTATGCATTGCAATCTTGTATAAGAAGGAGCAAAATGCATGCGTCCTGCTGGCACTCAGACAGCGTGGTGTAAATAAAAGTGGGCGCGATGACATGCTGTAGAGCAGTGGTCCCCAACCACCGGGCCGCGGACGCAGAATAATTTTTTATTATTTTTTTTTTTTATCACACTCAATTTTTTACTGCATGCCATTGGTAAGCGCAGGGGTGAGAAGAGGTTTTAAAATTATTAGCGCCTGCTTACTTTTACCGCATGCTTTGAATAAGCGCAGGAGTGAGAAGAGGTTTTAAATTAAATAGCGCCCCGGCGGCTATTCAAGGAAATGCGGTACGTTTTTTTCCTTCATCATGCATTTTTGGCCGGTGCGACTTATACTCCGGAGCGACTTATACTCTGAAAAATACGGTAAACAACAAATCTATCAACATTTATTTCCTATTTCCGTCATTTCTATTACAGGCATTAGCTGCGGTCAATTAACTTTTATTCTATGCATAAAAATAACTGTTAAAGTGGGTGGAGCTTACCCGGTATTTGTTTTCCCCAATTTGTTCCACCTGGAACCTCTTGGCACATTTACACTGCGCCACCTGCCGAGTCACCTGGAGGGGTCACACACAAGAAGACACGTCGTTAAACATGGCATGGCGCCCCCCGCTGGACTGAATGTGCGTGACGGTCCGTCTTTGACTCACTTCGTCCTCTATCTTGTCTGCGTCCGTGGTGGGTCTGTAGGCGTCTTTGTTTGGGTGCAGGGCGGCGACAAACTCGTAATAGTCGATGTAACCGTCGCAGTCTCGGTCGAAGATGTCCGCCACCGCCGTCATCTCCAGCCTGCTGGTTGGGAACTCTGCAGAGGCAAAACCACGACACTTGACCACGGACTGCGCCGCACATTAAAGACCTGCGAGTACCCACTGGACGCCAGAATGCCGTCGATGAACTCCTGGCGCGTGATCTTCCCGTCTTGGTCCTTGTCGATGCGCCTGAAGAAGTCCATGACGCGAGACTTCTTGTGGTTCATCCAGCGCATGTACTTCTTCCTCCACACGTCAAAATCGAAGTTGGCGAACTCTTTGAGCTGCGGTCAAACGGAACGCGTGAGGAGAGGACTTCACTTGCAATGAAGGGAAGGAACCACGCAACGGATACCTCCTCCAGCCGGTCCAGGGCGTCGTTGAGTTTGCGCTGGCGGTCGAGCGCCAGCAGCCACACTTGCTGCCACCTGGCACACAGCTGGTTGAGTCGCGGGTTTGCTCCTGAAAGCTGCACGGCTGCCTGTTGCTGCTGCTGCTGCTTGCCTAGAAGGACAACCCGGGTCAGAACAAACATCTACAGTACACTGAGTCCTCCATTTATCAACTTCATTGGTTCTTGAACCAAAATGTTTGGAGAGTAACTAGGGCTGGGGGATATGGCCTTTTTTAAATATCTTATAATATTTTTAGGCCATGTCACGATACAACATATACAGCGGGGCAAAAAAGTATTCAGTCAGCCACCGATTGTGCAAGTTCTCCCACTTAAAATGATGACAGAGGTCTGTAATTTTCATCATAGGTACACTTCAGCTGTGAGAGACAGAATGTGGAAAAAAAATCCAGGAATTCACCTTGTAGGAATTTTAAGAAATTATTTGTAAATTGTGGTGGAAAATAAGTATTTGGTCAACCATTCAAAGCTCTCACTGATGGAAGGAGGTTTTAGCTCAAAATCTCACGACACATGGCCCCATTCATTCTTTCCTTAACACGGATCAATCGTCCTGTCCCCTTAGCAGAAAAACAGCCCCAAAGCATGATGTTTCCACAGTGTTCTTGGGATACAACTCGGTATTCTTCTTCCTCCAAACACGACGAGTTGAGTTTATACCAAAAAGTTCTATTTTAGTTTCATCTGACCACATGACATTCTCCTAATCCTCTGCTGTATCATCCATGTATCCATTTTGGTATAAACTCAACTCGTCGTGTTTGGAGGAAGAAGAATACTGAGTTGCATCCCAAGAACACCACACCTACTGTGAAGCATGGGGGTGGAAACATCATGCTTTGGGGCTGTTTTTCTACTCCTCCTTCCATCAGTGAGAGCTTTGAATGGTTGACCAAATACTTATTTTCCACCATAATTTACAAACAAATTCTTTAAAATTCCTACCATGTGAATTCCTGGATTTTTTTTCCACATTCTGTCTCTCACAGTTGAAGTGTACCTATGATGAAAATTAAAGACCTCTGTCATCATTTTAAGTGGGAGAACTTGCACAATCGGTGGCTGACTCAATACTTTTTGCCCCACTGTATGTAGAGTAAACTAACCTGGGAGGACTGTTTCCTGCCAAATAAATGCCCCCAATAATGCAAGAACATATTTCCACCTTAAATGTGAACGCAATGAGTAGTTTGGGTTATGTCAACAATCGCAAAAAAGCAGCAGTTTTATGAGAAGAAAGCGACTTACGTCCTCCTCTCCTCTCAGCCAGGCTGCTTGGCGCATCAGCGGGTTTCCTTTTGTAACTTTTGGTGACTTTGTCCACATCTGGCTGCTTCCTGGTCATCTCCTCCATGAACATCTGACACGAGAGGGGAAGAGACTTGTAGGGGCTGGCGTGGTTCTGACGCGCTGACATTTCAATGAGCGCTGACCTGATGCTCTGTGATGAGGTTTTTAAGCAGGGGGATGTCCTGAGGGAGCGCCTCCGTGTCTCTCTGGACCAGCGTGGTCTCGGCCCACTGGAGCCACGACAGCAGCTCCTCCAGCAAGTTGGCGTTGTTGAGCACCTCGGTCAGCGCCGCCTCCAGACGCTGCTCGTGCTGCTTGGCCCAGGTCAGGACCTGCGGAGCACAGGACCTTATTGAGAACTGAAGACAACCTTCAGGACGTCGAGGACACCCTCCCGAGGAGGTCTCACCTCCTCAAAGCGCGCCCTGATGATGGTGATCCAGTGCTTGATGGTGGTGATGGAGTCCGGGTGGCACAGGGTCAGGATGGCCTCGCCCATGCCCGCCGCCTTGTTGACCTCCGACCTCTTCTCCTCTACCGTTCCCATGAAGTCCCGATGCGTGTGCAGCAGCGCCTGCAGAGTCTCCGCCTCCTCTGGGAGGACGCCGCGGAAGCGCAGGCTTTGCTCGGCCTCAGAGAGCCACTCCAGGAGCAACTGCACCACCGTGCGGAACTCCTCCGCCTGATGGCGAGAATCACATTGTTTGGTTTTTACCAAGAGCTGCTAGGTTCTTGTTACTACAGGGGTGTCCAAAGTGTGGACTTGCGGCACATTTTAAAAATACGATTGAAACATTTTTAAAACGTAAAAAGTGATATAAAAGAGTAAACGGGTGAAATGTAACAAGAAAATGTTGCAATGTTTACTCTAATAACACAAAGCTGCCATGCAGGCTGTTTGAATCCAAATCAATGTCATTATGGATTATTGACATATTCAAGGCTCCAATTACGTCACATTAAATTTTCCACTTTGACATATTTTGGGGGGAAAATGTTGCATATTTTGTGTTTGCCGTATAAAAAACTGAGCTGTTTTTTAAAGAAGGGCCTAAAATAAACAAACAAAAAACAAACAACAATAAAACTTATAATTGACGGACAGATCTGAGGTTGATCTCGAGATTATTGTGTTAAAAGTAAACAGTAAAAAAAATTTATAATTTATTTTCTAACACTTTAATGAGTAGGACCCTTTTGGATCCCCCAAAATTTTAGTATGATTTGTTTTTAAGTGACATTGCTAAAAAAAATGTTTTAATTAAAATCAATGGTGTTATGAGTTATTGACCTTTATAATGCTCCAATTATTATATAATCTCAAATATTCTCCTTCAAAAATTTTGGGGTGAAAATATTGCATATTTTGTGATTTTTCCATTAAAAAAACTGTTTTTTTGTGACAAAAAGAGCATACAACTTAAATCTTTAAAATCCTTACATTGACAGATGGACCTAATGTTGATCTAGAGCAGTGGTTCTCAAATGGGGGTATGCGTACCCCTGGGGGTACTTGAAGTTATGCCAAGGGGTACGTGACATTTTTTAAAAAATATTCTAAAAATACTAACAATTCAAAAATCCTTTATAAATATATTTATTGAATAATACTTAAACAAAATATGAATGTAAGTTCATAAATTGTGAAAAAATATACAGCAATGCAATATTCAGTGTTGACAGCTAGATTTTTTTGTGGACATGTTCCATAAATATTGATGTTAAAGATTTATTTTTGTGAAGAAATGTTTAGAATTAAGTTCACAAATCCAGATGGATCTTTATTACAATCTCCAAAGAGCGCACTTTAAGTTGATGATTATTTCTATGTGTAGAAATCTTTATTTATAATTGAATCACTTGTTTATTTTTCAACAAGTTTTTAGTTATTTTTATATCTTTTTTCCCAAATAGTTCAAGAAAGACCACTACAAATGAGCAATATTTTGCACTGTTATACAATTTAATAAATCAGAAACTGATGACATAGTGCTGTATTTTACTTCTTTATCTGTTTTTTCAACCAAAAATGCTTTGCTCTGGTTAGGGGGTACTTGAATTAAAAAAAAATGTTCACAGGGGGTACATCACTGAAAAAAGGTTGAGAATCACTGATCTAGAGATTTAAAACTTGATTAATAATAAAAAAAATAATACTGAAAAATTACACATTTTAAACATTTTTTTTACCAAAACCCTTTGGGGTCCCTGAGAGGAGGCCGAAATGTGTATTTTTTATACATATATAGTATTGTTATTTTAAAATAAAAAATATCAAAATGGCCCCCACTTGCTTTGATTTTTCAGTGTGCGGCCCTCAGTGGATAAAGTTTGGACACCCCCGGGTTAATGGCATTGGTTCTTTCCGGACCTGTTTGAGGGCCAGCTGGAGGCGGGTCTGCTTTGTGACGGACAAAGCGCAAACAGTCTCCCAGCGGTTGCTGAGCTCCTGCAGCTGAACTTTGACCCAGGCCGTGTCGTCGCGGCCAGTCTCCATGAGGTCGCGGGCCGAGCGCCTCAGGGCCTGGACGCTGACGGTTCTCTTGCCCATCTCCTTCTGGAAAGCCTGGGGGGGACAGCAGGTTGCGTTAATGAGGCTCAGCTTCATGAGTCCTGTTGAAGTGACTGCAGCAGAGTACGCACCTTGTGTGTGTCCATGAGGTTGGACACCAGGTCCAGGTCGCCGTGCACGGGCTGATCTTCAGCCAGCTGCGGCTCAACTCGGTATAACCAGTCCACCAGAGCCTGGAGGGCTTCTGCAAACTGACCTGAGAACAGCAAAGCCTCCTCCAGCTTGTGTTGCCTGGTGGAGATAAAAAGATCTCACATCTGCTCCTGGAGCTCCATTGAATTACTGCAACGCCTTTCAGTGTCCTCACCTCTCCACACTCTTCCCACAGACCGTGTCCCACTTGTCGCGGACCTCCCCGACAAGGTGGTCCAGCTTCTGGCTGTCTTCTGCCAGCTGGGCTTTGTCCCGCATGGCTCTCCCGGACCTCACCGTGGTGTCGTAAACCGGCTGCTTTGAGCCAAGGGTTTTCTGGAACTCCTGCAGGACGAAGGCATGATTACATAACGAATGATGCAGAAGATGATGGAGCTCTGCATCAACCATCCTGGTACCTTATGTTTGAGCAGCTGCACTTTGATCTTGTCTGGCTCGTTGGGGATCTCCAGCTCAGAGTCCAGTCTATTCTCGGCTTCTTCCAGCCAGTCGGTCAGCTTCCTCCAGGCCTCGTGGAACTGAAGGTTGGATGTTGGCTGGTTATTTGGAGGATTTGACTTTGTGTATAAAGTCTAGCTTTGCGTATAAAGTCTAGCTTTGCTGCTCAGTACACTGCAAAAACTGAAATCTAAGTAAGATGAAATATCGAAAATAAGGTTGATATTTGTATATTTTCTGTCTGATAAGATAATTATTCTCACCAACCAGATTATATGTTAGAGTGTTTTACCTGTTTTAAGGGTTTTGTTTGTAAATGATCTCAGTAAGATATTAGTTTGTTGCTGAAATTTTATGACCTATATTGAGTAAAACATGCTTGAATCTAGAAAATCAACTGTTGCACAGCTGTGTCATCTACACTCAGAAGTATAAAACTACGTTTTTAAAGTAATCATTTCGTATTTCAAGCATGAAAAAAAAAATCGTGACTTTAAATGGGTTGTACTTGTATAGCGCTTTTCTACCTTCAAGGTACTCAAAGCGCTTTTGACACTACTTCCACATTTACCCATTCACACACTGATGGAGGGAGCTGCCATGCAAGGCGCTAACCAGCACCCATCAGGAGCAAGGGTGAAGTGTCTTGCTCAGGACACAACGGACGTGACGAGGTTGGTACTAGGTGGGGATTGAACCAGGGACCCTCGGGTTGCGCACGGCCACTCTCCCACTGCGCCACGCCGACAGAATCGTGACGCATATTAACTATTAACATATGACAGCCAAATGGACTTTGCGGTTTTATTTCAACAATAATAATACATTTTTTTAAAAAGCATTTTGCATTGAGTAAACATCTCAAAGTGCTATAGTGTATTGAAAAAATAACAAAAATAAAAAGATAATAAAAATAAAAATTAGAACAGCCTAATAGCTAGAACTTGTATGCATATATCTAAAAAAAAAAAAAAGGCTTTTTTAAAAAGAAGGGTTTTTAAGCCTTTTTTTAAAGTGTCCACAGTCTGTGGTCCCCTCAGGTGGTCAGGGAGAGCATTCCACAGACTTAAGAGCAGCCGATCAGAAAGTCCGGTCTCCCATTCTTCGTAGCTTTGTCCTATGAGGTTGGAGGAGATTAGCCTGTCCGGAGCGGAGATGTCGTGTGGAGGATTTAGGGGTGACTAGTTCTTTGAAGTAGAGAGAGGCATTTCCATTGAGTCACTGGCGGGTTAGTAGGGAGACTTTGTAATCAATCCCGAGTGGAACAGGAATCCAGTGAAGGGATTTGAGAATTGGTGTGATATGGTCGTGTTTCCGCACTCTCGTCAGGAGTAGGACACTTGTTATTAGTGAGAATATACTTATTTTCAGGTATTTTCCAGTTCACTAATGGTAAGGTAAGGTAAGGTAGTGTGGTAGGTAGGTAGGTAGGTAGATAGATAGATAGATAGTCCATCTATCAGATAGATAGATAGATAGATATAGATAGATAGATAGATAGATAAATAGGAAGATAGTCTATCTAATCTATCTATCTTATCTATCAGATAGATAGATGGATAAGATAGATAGATAGATAGATAGATAGATAGATAGATAGATAGATAGATATAGATATATAGATAGATATATAGATATATAGATGGATGGATAGTACTTTATTAACTAATTTTACTTATTTTGGAAAGTCTTGACCAGACAAATTTTTTGTTCTATTGGCAGATAATTTTGCTTAGCTCAAATAATATTACCCCTCAATTTTGTATTTTTTTTTCTTGTTTTTGAAAACTTGACTTTTTGCAGTGTACCTGCTTGGCCCGTTTGCGAGCCTCGTCCAAGTGCCGACCGCGGTCCAGCGACCTCTGGACCAGCTTGTCCCAGCGGGCCTGAACGCTCAGCAGAAGGTTCTTGATGAGCACCACGTCCTGCTTCAGGCTGGCGAAGCGGAGCTGGGAGCCGGCCTTCTCCAGGGCCAGAACCTGCTCTCTGTGGGTGTTCACCTCGTTGACAAAAACCTGGGCAGACGCAAGGTAAGGGATGAATCTGATCCGGGCCAAGTTCTTCAAAGTCGGAGCGTTCTCTGATCTACCTTGTGTTCATCGATCTGGAAAAGGACCGTGTCCAAGAGGAGGCTGGGGGGCTGGGCCATGTTCAGGGTCTGCTCGGCCTGGGTCAGCCAGTTAATGGTGTCCTGCAGGGAAGTCTGGAAGCTGGTGGCTAAGGCGAGAGCCTCGTCCACCTTTGCCTGCAGAGTTCAAGTAAATGGGAGTCTCTCCACAAGATTCTCAAGCAGCACGCTCCTCCTCAGGACGCACAAACTCACCCTACGATCGTCCATCTTGGTGTTGAGGCTGGCCCACTTGTTCTGCAGCATGGCCAGGTTCTGCTGGGTCTGGGTGGTTCCTGGCCCTGCGTCCTCTCCGCCACGAGCCAGCAGGATGGACTCTCCGGCGTCCAGCAGTCTGTGGTACTGGTCGGCACGCTGGGCCAGCTGGGCTTGGAGCTCCTGCAGGACAACCGAAGAAGAAGGTGAGTCGTGGCTCCAGAAGTTCATAAAGTTGAATTATTATGAGTAAAGGTTACCATGTGTTGCTCGAGCTGCTCTCTGGCTGTTTCGGGTAGTCCGCCTGTCGGCTTGGCAGCAGACAGCTGGCTCTCGGTGCGCCGCATCCACTGTAGGAACTCCTCCAGCTCTCCATGGAAACCCTCCGCCTGTCCACAAATATTCCATTAGTGCAATCAAAAACACTCTCCATGAGTCCCAACCCATTTCTCTCTAAGAGGTACTTGTATTCGTTGTGTATGTGACTTTTGCACACAGGTGACAAACCTGAGGCCCAGGGGCCAGGTCTGGCCCACTTTATCTTTTCTTACTAAATGTTCTTTGCATTTGGCAGAAAATTATATATAGATGGTCGAAAATTGAGCTGCTAGTTTTTTACCGTAAAATCCACGGTTGTTTTTGCGGTAACAGCAAAAAATATATGAATTTGCTTACGCAAGGGGGTGGAACAAAGGTATGGGTCAAATGCAGAGGGTGATTTCACCACACTTAGTGTGTGTGTATGTGACTATCAGAGGTACTTTAACTTTAACATTATCTTAGTGTCAACAGTAAAAAACTGGCAGTTCAGTTGCCAGAATAAAAAAAAAAACAGTGATACCGTTTTTCCTTTTACAGTAAAAAAACAAAAAACGCACCATAAATTTTACAGTGAAATTCCGTCAATTAAACCAGTGGTTCTCAACCTTTTTTCAGTGATGTACCCCGTGAACATTTTTTGAATTCAAGTACCCCCTAATCAGAGCAAAGCATTTTTTCGTTGAAAAAAAGAGATATACAGAAGTAAAATACTGCACTATGTCATCAGTTTCTGATTGATTAAATTGCATAACAGTGCAAAATATTGGTCATTTGTAGTGGTCTTTCTTGAACTATTTGGAAAAAAAGATATGAAAATAACTAAAAAGTTGTTGAAAAATAAACAAGTGATTCAATTATAAATAAAGATTTCTACACATAAAAGTAATCATCAACTTAAAATGCCCTCTTTGGGGATTGTAATAGAGATCCATCTGGATTCATGAACTTAATTCTAAACATTTCTTCACAAAAAAGAAATCTTTAACATCAATATTTATGGAACATGTCCACAAAAAATGTAGCTGTCAACACTGAATATTGCATTGTTGCATTTCTTTTCACAGTTTATGAACTTACATTCATATTTTGTTGAAGTATTATTCAATAAATATATTTATAAAGGATTTTTGAATTGCTATTTTTAGAAAATTTTAAAAAAATCTCACGTACCCCTTGGCATACCTTCAAGAACCACTGGTATAAACAGTAAAAAACTGGCAGTTCAGTTGCCCAAAAAAACAAACAAAAAAAACCAGTGGTACTGTTTTTCCTTTCACAGTAATATGTTGTAAAAAAAAAAAAAAAACAGAAACTACACCATCAATTTTACAGTAAAATTCTGTCAACTAAACTGCCAGTATTTCTTTACTGTAATAAAATAATGTTATAATTGATCCATTTACTGTATCCATCCATCCATTTTCTACCGCTTGTATCGTTCGGGGTCGCTGGTGCCTATCTCAGCTGCATTCGGGCGGAAGGCGGGGTGCACCCTGGACAAGTTTCCATCTCCGGAGTACCCGGAGGGAACCCACGCAGTCAAGGGGCGAACATGCAAACTTCACATAGAAAGATCCCGAGCCCGAGATTGAACCCAGGAGAATTCAGGACCTTCGTATTGTGAGGCACATGCACTAACCCCTGTTCCACCATGCTGCACCATTTACTGTAACATGTTGTAAAAAGAACTGTATATTTTACAGTATAATTCTAATAATGAGTTGCCTGTTTTTCACTGTAAAATCGACATATTTTTTTTGCAGTGTATGTAAATTTAACAGAAAAACATAAATCAAATAAATGCATAGGAAAATTCATATATCTTTTGCTGTTACAAGCGGCCTTCCGAGGGCAGTCATAACTGCGATGTGGCCCTCCATGAAAATTAGTTTCACACTCCTGCTTTAGAACAGTGGTTCTCAAATGGGGGTACGCGTACCCCTGGGGGTACTTGAAGGTATGCCAAGGGTTACGTGAGATTTTTTTTTTAATATTCTAAAAATAGCAACAATTAAAAAATCCTTTATAAATATATTTATTGAATAATACTTCAACAAAATATGAATGTAAGTTCATTAACTGTGAAAAAATACAACAATGCAATATTCAGTGTTGACAGCTAGATTTTTTGTGGACATGTTCCATAAATATTGATGTTAAAAATGTATTTTTTGTGAAGAAATGTTTAGAATTAAGTTGATGAATCCAGATGGATCTCTATTACAATCCCCAAAGAGGGCACTTTAAGTTGATGTTTACTTCTATGTGTAGAAATCTTTATAATTGAATCACTTGTTTTCAACAAGTTTTCGGTTATTTTTATATCTTTTTTTCCAAATAGTTCAAGAAAGACCACTACAAATGAGCAATATTTTGCACTGTTATGCAATTTAATAAATCAGAAACTGATGACATAGTGCTGTATTTTACTTCTTTCTCTCTTTTTTCAACCAAAAATGCTTTGCTCTGATTAGGGGGTACTTAAATTAAAAAAATGTTCACGGGGGGTACATCACTGAAAAAAGGTTGAGAACCACTGCTTCAGAAGATAGATGTCATCATTTTAACTGAGCTACTGTGTGGAACAATTTCCCTTGTGGATGTTTACTTCTATGTGTAGAAATCTTTATAATTGAATCACTTGTTTTCAACAAGTTTTTAGTTATTTTTATATCTTTTTTTCCAAATAGTTCAAGAAAGACCACTACAAATTAGCAATATTTTGCACTGTTATACAATTTAATAAATCAGAAACTGATGACATAGTGCTGTATTTTACTTCTTTATCTGTTTTTTTCAACCAAAAATGCTTTGCTCTGATTAGGGGGTACTTTAGTTAAAAAATAAATTCACAGGGGGTACATCACTGAAAAAAGGTTGAGAACCACTGCTTTAGAAGATAGAGGTCATCATTTTAACTGAGCTACTGTGTGGAACAATTTCCCTTGTGGATCATTAAAGTTTGTCTAAGTCTGAGATAGTGGCTGTGTTACCTGCTGTAAGGCAGCCTCCAACAGCTTCTGCCTCTCCTGGGTCTTGAGCAGCAGGTTCTGCCAACTGTGGTTCAGCTGATCCAGCTGATCTCTTAGGTGGCTTGCCTCGTCGCCAGGGGAGGACTCCAGGAGCTCGGCGGCGGCCGCGTTGACCGCCTCCACGGTGGCGTGATGGGACAGCACGTCGTTGCGCAAAACCTGGTCGAGGCAGAACGACTCATGCTGAAAATGCGGCTTAAAGACGAGCGTGGGCCATAAGGAATAGGCGCGGGACGTACGTGGTGTTTGGCCAGTTCAATCTCGATGGCTTTGGGGTCGGAGCTGACCGGGCGCTGCGTGTCCAGGGTGGCGTACGTGTGGCTCAGCCAGGCCTGCAGCTCGGACAGGGCATGCTGGAACTGACCCAGAGCCAGCAGGGCGGCTTCCAGCTTGTGCTAAAGTGGGACGAGACCACGGCGAAGACATCAAAAACAGCGGCTCAAGTAAAATCATCTGTTTGCGATGTGTACATACATCAGTATCAGACACCTGTGTCTAGTTCAGACCTGGGCAAAATCAAGGCTCGGGGGCCACATGCGCCCTGTTAAGCTTTTCAATTTGGCCCACCGGACATTATCAAATTTCTTTTTTAGAGCTTTAAGATGGAAAGTGTAGGTGCCATTATGATGTGCACTCATGTTTTCTAATGACCATATGTCTTGAATTATACAACACATTTCAATGGTTCAAATCTGCGCTTTTGCATGATATTTCAGTGAGTAGTGTTGTCCTGATACCAATATCATTTTGATACTTTTTGGCACTTTGACCGCTGGAGGTCAACGACAGGAGGAGATCAAACAAGGGCACAGATAGATACCTGTCTTTGGGTGATTTTCTCCCCCAGGTTGTCCCAGAGATGTCGGAGCTCTGTCAACGGCTCCTGGATCATGTCTCTGTCCGTCTGGTCTGACACTTTCTTGAGCAGCAGCTCCCCCTGGTGGCAGAGCTTCTCCATGTCGATCTGCTGCTGGTAAACGTCCACTTTGTACTGCTGCTTGGCGCCAAGACACAGTTCAGTTATACATGTATTCATTTTATTATATGTGTTTTTATTTATTTATTTACAAACCCCATTTCCATATGAGTTGGGAAATCGTGTTAGATGTAAATATAAACGGAATACAATGATTTGCAAATACTTTTCAACCCATCTGGATGTTGATAAATGGCTTTCGCTTTGCATGGTAGAGCTTTAACTTGCGCTTACAGATGTAGCTGTATTTAGTGACAATGGTTTTCTGAAGTGTTCCTGAGCCCATGTGGTAATATCCTTTAGAGATTGATGTCATTTTTTGATACAGATCGAAGGTCACGGTCATTCAATGTTGGTTTCCGGCCATGCCGCTTACGTGGAGTGATTTCTCCAGATTCTCTGAACCTTTTGATGATTTTATGGACCGTAGATGTTGAAATCCCTAAATTTCTTGCAATTGGACTTTGAGAAACGTTGTTCTTAAACTGTTTGACTATTTGCTCACGCAGTTGTGGACAAAGGGGTGTACCTCGCCCCATCCTTTCTTGTGAAAGACTGAGCATTTTTTGGGAAGCTGTTTTTATACCCAATCATGGCACCCACCTGTTCCCAATTAACTTGCACACCAGTGTGATGTTCCAAATAAGTGTTTGATGAGCATTCCTCAACTTTATCAGTATTTATTGCCACCTTTCCCAAATTCTTTGTCACGTGTGGCTGGCATCAAGTTCTAAAGGAAATGATTATTTGCAAAAAAAAAATTTTTTATCAGTTAGAACAGGGGTGCCCACACTTTTTCTGCAGGCGAGCTACTTTTCAATTGACCAACTCGAGGGGATCTACCTTATTTATATATATCATTTATGTTTATTTATTTATGAAAGAGACATTTTTGTAAACAAGTTAAATGTGTTTAATGATAATACAAGCATGTGTAACACATATAGATGTCTTTCTTTCACAAAGACAAGAATATAAGTTGGTGTATTACCTGATTCTGATGACTTGCATTGATTGGAATCATTTTCAAATGGAGGAGAAAAAAAGTTGTCCTTTCTGTACAATACCACATGAAAGTGGCTGGTTTTTGGCATCTAATTCATCCAGCTTCCATACACTTTACAAGAAAAACATTGGCAGCAAATTCCGTAGCTTGCCTGATTGACATTCACGGCCCCCGAGGGTCTTGTGAGATGACGCTGGCGGCTGCCAGTTCATTATTATGAAAAAATGACAGAGAGGAAGGCGAGAAACACTTTTTATTTCAACAGACTTTCGCGCCGTCCCTTCCGTCAAAACTCTAAAGGCCGACTGCACATTTCCTATCTTCACAATAAAAGCCCTGCTTCATGCTGCCTGCGCTAACAAAATAAGAGTCTCGGAAAGCTGGCGTGCACAAGTGATGTGCACGCCAGCTTTCTGAGGGATCGCTTGTGCACGCCAGTTTTCCGAGACTCTGTATTTAGTTAGCATCTTGGTGAAGATTGATGATCACTAATGTTTAGGTCTATTTTTTTTAAAAGCCTGGCTGGAGATCGACTGACATACCCCCCGCGGTCGACTGGTAGCTCGCGATCGACGTAATGGGCACCCCTGAGTTAGAACATCAAATATGTTGTCTTTGTAGCATATTCAACTGAATATGGGTTGAAAAGGATTTGCAAATCATTGTATTCTGTTTATATTTACATCTAACACAATTTCCCAACTCATATGGAAACGGGTTTCGTATGTATTTACAAAACACAACTGTAGAAAAAAAATCAAAATCAAAAACATGTGTAAAAGATCATGCCGACCTTAAGCTCTTCGATTTGATGTTTGACTGTACCCAGGTCAGTTCCCACAGTTGACATGTCGCACAGTTTGATCACTGCATTGTCCAGGTAGTCAAACATTGACTGAAAAAGAAGCACAATGGTCAGCCACCTTGAAAATAACGAAACATACCGTATTATACTCCGGAGCGACTTATGTGGGAAATTATTAACACATTACCGTAAAATATCAAATACTTTTATTTAGCTCATTCACGTAAGAGACTAGACGTATAAGATTTCATGGGATTTAGCGATTAGGAGTGACAGATTGTTTGGTAAACGTATAGCATGTTCTATATGTTATAGTTATTTGAATGACTCTTACCATCATATGTTAGGTTAACATACCAGGCACCTTCTCTGTTGGTTATTTATGGCTCATATAACGTACACTTATTCAGCCTGTTGTTCACTATTCTTTGTTTTAAATTGCCTTTCAAATGTCTATTCTCGGTGTTGGGTTTTATCAAATAAATATCCCCCAAAAATGCGACTTATACTCCAATGCGACTTATATATGTTTTCCCCCTTCTTTATTATGCATTTTCGGCAGGTGCAACTTATACTCCGGAGCGACTTATACTCTGAAAAATGCGGTAACAAGAGTGTCTCTCTCACCTGTAGTGCATCCTGGTACTGCACCGAGGCGCTCATGGCCTCGTCAAGCCTCTCCATCCTCTCTCGCCAGGTGCGGTCCAGGCTCTCCCAGGCACCGTTCATCTAAAAGCGTGGTGGGGAAAGCAGAGAGGTCATCACAAGGTGCCGTTTATTGTTAGGCAGTGCCGTCTTCAAATACCGTATTTCCTTGAATTGCCGCAGGGCATATAGTATGAGCCTGCCTTGAATTACTGCCGGGTCAAACTCGCTTCGCAAAATAATTAGCGCATGCTTAGTATTACCGCCTGGTCGAACTCGTGATGTCATGAGTGACACTCCCCCTGTCATCATTTTCAAAATGAAGGAGGCTGATTTCAATACCGGTAATTTGAAATCGCATAAAGGGAAGAAGATTTAGAGCTATTCAGTAGGATTTAAGGTCCAAGCTTACATCACACTCAAATTTTTACTGCATACCTTTGGTAAGTGTCAGAGTGAGAAGAGGTTTTAAAATAGTTATGGCATGCTTACTTTTACCGCATGCCTTTGGTAAGTGCAGGAGTGAGAAGAGGTTTTAAATTAATTAGCGCCGCAGCGGCAATTCAAGGAAATACAGTAACCAAATGTAAACAATCAAATGTATTTCTAATGTATATACCATATTTTTTGGACTATAAGTCACGTTTTTTTTTGTAGTTTGGCCGGGGGTGAGACTTGGCCAAACGATAAAAAAATATATATATATATATGTATATATATATATACAATTTATTTTTGTTTTTTTGTTTGTTTTGGCCGGGTCTCACCCCTAAGACTGCGACTTATAGTCCGAAAAATACAGTACTTGTTCTTATGCTATCTAAACTCCCTATGTTCTCTGCTCGCTGTACATATCCAACTAAGTTTCAATGTCCATTTCTCTGATGATGCAATTGTTGATGACTAAAGTGCTGATACCAACCAAACCCTCGCCATCCCACCCCCTGATTGTAAATAATGTTAACAATTCAATGTATATACTATGATGATTAACCTGTGTGATGACTGTATTATGCTGATAGTATATATTTGTACCATGAATTGATTAACGTGGACCCCGACTTAAACAAGTTGAAAAACTTATTCGGGTGTTACCATTTAGTGGTCAATTGTACGGAATATGTACTGAACTGTGCAATCTACTAATAAAAGTTTCAATCAATCAATGCTGTCCTTTGAACAAACTTCACCTCATCAATGGTCTTCTTGACTTCAGGTTTCTCAGTTTCTCCGCAGGCAAAGATGAGGTCAGCCCCGAGGGTCCTGACAAACTCCAGCTCCTCCCTCAGGCCATCCGTCTCCGCCTTGATCGCCTAGACGAGGACCAGAATTACCTAGGTGATTTCATCGGAAGTGTTCGTCGAACCATTTCACTTCGACTTTGCTCTCTGCACCTCTGCTGCCTCGATCTGTTGTTTGATGAGCGAAGGGTCCACGCCGGGGTCCTCCAGGTCCTTCACAATGTCCTGGGAGTCTCGCAGCGTGCTCAGCAGTGCCGCCACATCCGCCCAGAACTTGCCGGCCAGATCCAGGACGTCGTTGAGTTTGCTCTCCCTCTCCTCGGCCCGCTGACGGATCTCATCCCACAGCGAGCGCAGCCGCAGCAGGCGGGAGTGCACGGCTGACGCGGGAGAGGAAATTGTTTTCGGTCTGCGGAAATGCTGGCTTATTTTTGGCCGTGCGGGCACTCACCGTGGGCGGCGGGGTCGTCGTGGGCGGCCCGGCCGATGAGTTCCTCTCCTCGGGCGCAGAGGGCGGAGAAACTGGGCAGGAGTTTGTCCAGCTCCAGACCTTGAGCCCGGTGCTCCGCCAGCTGCTCCCGGATCTTATCGACCTCCGCCGCCACGGGAGGAGGCTGACGCAATCGCTGCACGGCCGCCTCCAGGGTCTCCAGCAGGGGGTCCATTTTGTCGTGGAACTGCAGACGCAGGATGGAGTTACAGGAACATAAGATGTAGCAACCAGCAGAGGGCGCACCTAATCCCAGCCCTCGTTTTTATTTTTTAAAAAGGCTTTCATCGGGTTGTATAAGTAAAACTCATCCAGGGTCACACACACGGGTACTGGGTCCATTCTAGAAGGATTCAAGGGAAGTCAAAGTAAAAAAGGGAAATATTGACTGACAGGCCGGTCAAGGCTAGTCTGAAATTAATTCTAGCAATATTGATACACGTACGTAAACATTCCATAAATGCTCCAATTTAAGCCTCAATTCAATTATTTTAAAGTCAGCAAACAGCTTTTAAATTCATTATTTCTACAGCTGTAGAATATTCTTGTCAATAACCATGTGGTCCAAGAGTCTTTATTATAGCTTAAAATATCATTTTCCATCCATCCATCCGTCTTCTTCCGCTTATCTAAGGTGGGGTCGCGGGGGCAGCAGCCTAAGCAGGGAAGCCCAGCCTTCCCTCTCCCCAGCCACTTCGTCGAGCTCCTCCCGGGGGATCCCAAGACGGTCCCAGGCCAGCCGGGAGACATAGTCTTCCCAACGGGTCCTAGGTCTTCCCCGTGGCCTTCTACCGGTTGGACGTGCCCTAAACACCTCCCAATGGGAGGCGTTCAGGTGGCATCCTGACCAGATGCCCGAACCCCCTCATCTGGTTCCTCTCCATGTGGAGGAGCAGCGGCTTTACTTTGAGCTTCTCACCCTATCTCTAAGGGAAAGGCCCGCCACCCGGCGGAAGAAACTCATTTAGGCCGCTTGTACCCGTGATCTTGTCCTTAATGTCATAACCCAAAGCTCATGACCATAGGTGAGGATGGGAACGTAGATGGACCGGTAAATTGCGAGCTTTGCCTTCCGGCTCAGCTCCTTCTTCACCACAACGGATCGATACAGTGTCCGCATTACTGAATACGCCGCACCGATCCGCCTGTCGATCTCACGATCCACTCTTCCTTCCCTCACTCGTGAACAAGACTCCTAGGTACTTGAACTCCTCCACTTGGGGCAAGATCTCCTCCCCAACCCGGAAATGGCACTCCACCCTTTTCCGGGCGAGAACCATGGACTCGGACTTGGAGGTGCTGATTCCCATCCTGGTCGCTTCACACTCGGCTGCGAACCGATCCAGTGAGAGCTGAAGATCCCGGCCAGATGAAGCCATCAGGACCACATCATCTGCAAAAAGTAGAGACCTAATCCTGCAGCCACCAAACCGGATCCCCTAAACGCCTTGACTGGGCCTAGAAATTCTGTCCATAACAGTTATGAACATAATCGGTGACAAAGGACAGCCTTGGCAGAGTCCAACCCTCACTGGAAACGTGTCCGACTTACTGCCGGCAATGCGGACCAAGCTCTGACACTGATCATACAGGGAGCGGACCGCCACAATCAGACAGTCCGATACCCCATACTCTCTGAGCACTCCCCACAGGACTTCCCGAGGGACACGGTCGAATGCCTTCTCCAAGTCCACAAAGCACATGTAGACTGGTTGGGCAAACTCCCATGCACCCTCAAGGACCCTGCCGAGAGTATAGAGCTGGTCCACAGTTCCACATATCATTCCAAAATATAATTTTGTATATACTGAATGTACATTCTGGACTCCAGTTATGGTCTCCTTCCATCAAACACCCTGTCCATTTTGGGCTTTAGTTTAATGTCCCGGCTGTTGGTGGAGCATTTATGGTACGGACATAGTCAATTATATTTCAGAGGTCACTCAGGTTTGATAGACACATGACTTGCTTCAATTTTCAAAGCATTTTTACATAAATTGTGAACATAACGTAATTTCCAAACATTTTCCAAACGCTTTGTACCTAGTGGCTTATACAACGATGCGGCTAATTGACAGCTTTTTTCCCCACGTTTACAAGCTTCATGCTGCCAATAAATTTTGCCTTGTCACATTAAACCAATAAAATTGCTGAACAGGTCACGGTGAAATCCTTCTCAAAAAATGGCGGAATGCGCAGAGCAACTTTTGCTTTTCCTCAATTATTTTTCTGATAGTGTCATGTCTTGTGATCATGTTTTGTTTAGTTATGTTCTGTTTTGCTTAAGACTCCATTGTTTCCTGTTTTTGCACTTCCTTGTTTGCTTTGTTACCATGCCAACCAATTAGTTTCACCTGTCATGTCACGCACCTGATTTGTTTTGACTCACGCACCTGTTCAATCACCTGTATTATTTAAAACGAAAGTTGGCGACCTAACCTCGGATAACTTCATGCCATGCTACCTCTGATACTGTTCATAGTTTTGTTTCTTGCCATGCCACCTAAGTTTTAATTTTTTTATGTCACAGTTAAGAGTTTTGTTTCATGTTCATAGTTTCTGCCTTTGTGCAAGTTTTTGTTTTATTAGCCAAGTTTTTGTAGTTCCACCTTGTGTTCCTTTTTTTTAATAGTAATAAATAAGTATGTCCCTACCTTCACACTTTGCCCGCACCAACTTTCCTTTGCCTTCCGGGAAAACAAACCCCAAAGTCCACGCACTGACAGATAAGACTATTTACTTACTGTTTTTTGTTAGAATTGTGAATTTACTAGGGGTGTCAAAAATACCACGATAAAAAATGTGATTTTATTATGATTAATCTCATGAGTTATCATAAGATTAATCATAATAAAATCGCATTATTTATCATGTATAAAGGTAGATTAATCATGCAATTTATTTTGGCCGACCCTTTACCTCAAATTTCACTTCAAAACAGATCCTAGCAAGTCTTTAGCTAAAAATGTAACCTGGTTTCGAGCGAATAAATGTCTGCATTGAAGTAAAACATTTTAAAAAATGTTCCTGACGACGCTGAGATCATTATTCATGCGTTCACTACGTCTCGTCTCGATTACTGTAACGTATTATTTTCGGGCCTCCCTATGTCTAGCATTAAAAGATTGCAGTTGGTACAAAATGTGGCTGCTAGACTTTTGACAAAAACAAGAAAGTTTGATCATATTACGCCTATACTGTATATACCTATACGCATAAACAAATTATATATATATATACTGGTTTACCTGCACTGGCTTCCTGTGCACTAAATATGTGTTTTAAAGTTTTACTACTTACGTATAAAATACTACACTGTCTAGCTCCATCCTATCTTGCCGATTGTATTGTACAATATGTCCCGGCAAGAAGTCTGCGTTCAAAGGACTCCGGCTTATTAGTGATTCCCAGAGCCCCAAAAAACTCTGCTGGCTATAGAGCGTTTTCTATTCGGGCTCCAGTACTCTGGAACGCCCTCCCGGTAACAGTTGCGGTCCTCTCCAAGGTTTCTCACAGTCATTCACATTGACATCCCACTGGGTTGGGAGTTTTTCCTTGCCCTTATGTGGGCTCTGAACCGGGGATGTTGTTGTGGCTTGTGCAGCTCCTTTGAGACACTCGTGATTTAGGGCTGTATGAATAAACATTGATTGATTGACTGACAAAGTCGCATTTGTGTCCAAAAAATTGGGGTCTTTTTTTATGTTGATAAAAATTTTGCAAGCGAGTAATAAGCTGTGCTTATCCATCCATTTTTTATATTGCTTGTTCTTGTAGTGGTAACGGCGGCACTGGAGCCTATCCCAGCTGCACTCGGGCGGAAGGCGGAGTACACTCTGGAAAAGTCGCCACCTCAAGAAATTAACTTGTGTGATGACTGTATTATGCTGATAGTATATATTTTTACCATGAATTGATTAACGTGGACCCCCACTTAAACAAGTTGAAAACTTATTCGGGTGTTACCATTTAGTGGTCAATTGTACGGAAGATGTACTGAACTGTGCAATCTACTAATGAAAGTTTCAATCAATCATCGCAGGAAAATGTGATTAATTATGATTAACCCAAATTCAAATGTGTGATTAATCTGATTAAAAATGTTTGTAATTTGACAGCACTATAATAAACAAGCATCTCTGTAAATACTTTAGCTAATAGAGATTTGCGGTTTGCGGTCTCATCCGCGGAGTCCGCAAATAAACCGCGGGTCGGGCGGGTCACATGACGAAAAAATAAATTTTAATTATATTCGGGCGGGTGGCGGTTGAACCATCCGGAAATATTTGATATACATGGTTCTGGGATCGGTATCCTTTAACATTCAAAGAGCCATTTTAGACCCGTGTCACAAAGCGAAAAAGACAATAGGAGACGCTAATATTCTCTAGAATGACTGCCGGCAGTCAACCAGACAAAAAGTATTAGAGCGTGCTATGAAGCCATTGGCTTTGTCGCCTTCTACAACATGTACAATCTGGTTGTCAGTCCAGCATCATGTTGTGTGTGACTTCCGCAGCAACACGCACACGACTGCAAGGCATACTGGGTGACACAGAGTACACTAATGGTTGTGATATAAACAATTTTAACACTCTTAGTAATATGCGCCACGCTGTGAAGCCACACCAAACAAGATTGACAAACACATTTCGGGAGAACATCCTCACAGTAACACAACATAAACGCAACACAACCAATACCCGTAATCCTTTGTATCCATGACAAACTGACTATTTTATACATCCCACTAGCAGCAAACCCCGCCACCCCTCACCCCCCGTGCGTCAGTAAGGTGGGCGGGGTTGGGGGCGCGGGGGTGTAAAATATATTCAGGAAGTTTCACGGATACAAAGGATTCTGGGTATTTGTTGTGTTGCGTTTATGTTGTGTTACTGTGAGGATGTTCTCCCGAAATGTGTTTGTCAATCTTGTTTGGTGTGGCTTCACAGCGTGGCACAAAGTAAGTGTTAAAGTTGTTTATATCACAACCATCAGTGTACTCTGTATCACCCAGTATGCCTTTCAAGCTTGTACGTGTGATTACGGAAGCTGCACACAACATCTTCCTGGACTAACAATTGGTTTGTACATGTTGTTGAAGGTGTCAAAGGCAATAGCGTCACAGCACCCCCATATTCTTGTCATCAAGATGAACGCCATTGGATATTCGCGAGAACGTTAGCGGTTCCAATTGTCTTCATTACTCTGTGAAACGGGTTTAAATAGCTCTGTGAGTGGTAAAGGTGGCCGACCTCTGATGTATTTCAGCGGTCGGGTGGCGGGCGGTTGCGGTTCTGATAAAATGTTGGTTCGGCTGGATGACGACTTTGGTGATGCGGTTGCGGATGATATAATTGCCAATCCGCGCATCTTTATTAGCCAATAAACATTTTGCAAGCGAGTAACTAAATGTGATTAATCATGATTAATCAAAACTCAAAAGTGTGACTAATCTGATTAAAAATGTTTATCATTTGACAGCACTATGATTAAAAATGTTTATCATTTGACAGCACTAGAACAAACACAAGCACCTCTGTAAATACCATAGATCAATGGGGTACGCGTACCCCTGGGGGTACTTGAAGGTATGCCAAGGGGTACGTGAGATTTTTTTCAAATATTCTAAAAATAGCAACAATTCAAAAATCCTTTATAAATATATTTATTGAATAATACTTCAACAAAATATGAATGTAAGTTCATAAACTGTGAAAAGAAATGCAACAATGCAATATTAAGTGTTGACAGCTAGATTTTTTGTGGACATGTTCCATAAATATTGATGTTAAAGTTTTCTTTTTCTGTGAAGAAATGTTTAGAATGAAGTTCATGAATCCAGATGGATGTCTATTACAATCCCCAAAGAGGGCACTTTAAGTTGATGATTACTTCTATGTTTAGAAATCTTTATAATTTTTTTAGTTATATTTATATGTTTTTTTTCAAATAGTTCAAGAAAGACCACTACAAATGAGCAATATTTTGCACTGTTATACAATTTAATAAATCAGAAACTGATGACATAGTGCTGTATTTTACTTCTTCATCTCTTTTTTTCAACCAAAAATACTTTGCTCTGATTAGGGGGTACTTGAATTAAAAAAATGTTCAAAGGGGGTACATCAATTAAAAAAGGTTGAGAACCACTGCTGTAACTAATTAAAATGTTGCAATCAAGTAACAAGATGTGATTAATCATGATTCATCCAAATTCAAAAGTGTGATTAATCTAATTAAAAATATGTTGTCTTTTTTGACAGCATGAGAATAAACACATAAACCTGTGTAAATATTTCATGTTTCGATGTGTACCGGCTTATACAAAAAGAAATGTGCAGTGGGTGCGGCCTATATCTAGGTGTGCGTTCGAGTTATATATCGTTATTATATTTGCCACCTTATCATTCATGTGTCAACCAATTCCTGAGCGACCCGAGCGTGAGAAGGATGTGGTGTGTCTTACCTCCACCAGCTGGGTGATTGCAGTGAGCAGTGACCATGGAGAAAGTGGCGGTGACAACACAACGAGGGACGACGGCATGGTGGACGGATGACGGGACAAGTTGGCGGAGTTAAAGGACGAGAGTGAGGACGGACAAACAAGGAGGGGTTAGAACAGAGAGGAGTTGGTGGTGGTGGTGAAAGTGGATGGAGGGTGGAGAAACAAGACAATGAGTTAAATCTGAAACATGCCTTCAGTGCAATAATGGACAGCAGCAGCTCATCACTAATATCTCATGACATGAAAATGAATATACAGTGGGGCAAAAAAGTATTTAGTCAGCCACCGATTGTGCAAGTTATCCCACTTAAAATGATGACAGAGGTCTGTAATTTTCATCATAGGTACACTTCAACTGTGAGAGACAGAATGTGAAAAAAAAATCCAGGAATTCACATTGTAGGAATTTTAAATTGTAAATTATGGTGGAAAATATTTGGTCAACCATTCAAAGCTCTCACTGATGGAAGGAGGCTTTGGCTCAAAATCTTACGATACATGGCCCCATTCATTCTTTCCTTAACATGGATCAATCGTCCTGTCCCTCTTAGCAGAAAAACAGCCCCAAAGCATGATGTTTCTACCCCCATGCTTCACAGTAGGTTTGGTGTTCTTGGGATGCAACTCGGTATTATTCTTCCTCCAAACACAACGAGTTGAGTTTATACCAAAAAGTTATATTTTGGTTTCATCTGACCACATGACATTCTCCTAATCTTCTGCTGTGTCATCCATGTATCCATTTTGGTATAAACTCAACTCGTCGTGTTTGGAGGAAGAAGAATACTGACTTAGCATGGGGGTGGAAACATCATGCTTTGGGGCTGTTTTTCTGCTAAAGGGACAGGACGATTGATCCGTGTTAAGGAAAGAATGAATGGGGCCATGTATTGTGAGATTTTGAGCCAAAACCTCCTACCATCATTGAGTTTTGAATGGTTGACCGAATACTTATTTTCCACCATAATTTACAAATAAATTCTTAAAAATTCCAACAAAGTGAATTCCTGGATTTTTTTTTTTCACATTCTGTCTCTCACAGTTGAAGTGTACCTATGATGAAAATTACAGACCTTTGTCATCATTTTAAGTGGGAGAACTTGCACAATCGGTGGCTGACTAAATACTTTTTTGCCCCACTGTATCTTCTTTTATACAGAGACAAATAATACAGTTAAAACCTTCATGGTCATGTGCTGTTAAAATACCACGCGGAAAGCTCATGCTGTGTCGTCATGGTCCAGCGAGCGGGCGTTCTAGTACCTGAGCAGACTGGGACACCGCCTCGTCGAGCAGCGCCGCGCGACCTTTCACCTCCGCTTTGATGGCAAAATAGCGCCTCTCGGCGTCGCTGTAGCACTGCGTCACCCGCCCGCCCTCCTGGACGCTCAGTTCTGCCAGCTGGGGTCCGATCTTGAGGAGCTTGTCGATGTGGGGCTTGTGCTCAGCGATGGACTCTCGGAGGAGCTAAAGACATTTAATTCATTATTATTATGATATATTATAATATACAGTAAAGGCCAAAATTTGGACACACCTTCTTATTCAATGCCTTTTCTTTATGTTTATGACTATTTACATTGTAGATTGTCACTTAAGACATCCACACTATGGATGAACACATGTGGAGTTATGTACTTAACAAAAAAAGGGGAAATAACTGAAAACATGATTTATGTTCTAGTTCCTTCAAAAGCCACCCTTTGCTCTATTTACTCTTTTGCACACTCTTGGCATTCTCTCGATGAGCTTCAAGAGGTAGTCACCTGAAAGGGTTTTCACTTCACAGGTGTCATAGTTTTGATGCCATCAGTGACAATCTACAACAGGGGTAGGGAACCCAATATCTAAGTTACATTTAAACCAGTGTGGGTGGCACTGGGAGCAGGTGGGTAAAGTGTCTTGCCCAAGGACACAACGGCAGTGACTAGGATGGCGGAAGCGGGGGTTGAACCTGGAACCCTCAAGTTGCTGGCACGGCCACTCTACCATCCGAGATGTACTGCTCCAATAACAACGTTATTAAAAAGAATTAGAGACTTATTATTCTATAAAAATGTTGGTCTTACTTAAAAATGCATGCATTTAATTGTATTCAGTGTTAAAAAATATTATATGGCTCTCACAGAAATACATTTTAAAATATTTGGCTTTCATGGCTCTCTCGGCCAAAAAGGTTCTCGAACCCTGATCTACAATGTAAATAGTCATGAAAATAAAGAAAATGCATTGAAATGACTAGGTGTGTCTAAACTTTTGGCCTGTACTGTATATATAATAATTATATAAAGTTTTAATAAAATTCATTATTATCATAATTAACATAATTATGTACATATATACAATTCTAATAACATTCATTAGCATCATAATTAACATATACACAATTCTAATAAGAATATTCATTATTATAATACTGATTATTATTTTGTAGTATTATGTACATACTATATTTAAAAAAAAATTATATATATTATATATATATATATATATATATATATATATACATGTATGTATAATTAGTAGGGATGTTCGATAATATCGGACTGCCAATATTTTTGGCCGATATAATATCGGAAATGATCGGTATCATAATTATTAGTATCGGTTTCAAAAAGTAAAATTTATGAATTATTAAAACGCCACTGTGTACACGAACGTAGGGAGAACTACAGAGCGCCAATAAACCTTAAAGGCATTGCCTTTCGTCGGCCCAATCCCAGAATATCTATGGCTTTTCACACACACAAGTGAATGCAAGGCATACTTGGTCAACAGCCATACAGGTCACACTGAGGATGGCCATATAAACAACTTTAACACCGTTAAAAATATGCGCCACACTGTGAACCCACACCAAACAAGACTGACAAACACATTTCGGGAGAACATCTGCACTGTAACTCAACATAAACACAACAGAACAAATACCTGGAACCCCTTGCAGCACTAACTCTTCCGGGACGCTACAATATACACCCCTTGCCCTCACCTCAACCTCCTCATGCTCTCTCAGGTATAGCATGTCCCAAATTCAAAGCTGCTGTTTGGAGGCATGTTAAAAAGAAAATAATGCACTTTGTGTCTTCAATAATAAATATGGCAGTGCCATGTTGGCATTTTTTTCCATAACTTGAGTTGATTTATTTTGGAAAAACCTTGTTACATTGTTTAATGCATCCAGCGGGGCATCAAAACCAAATTATGCATAATAATGTGTTAATTCCACCACTGTTTTATCAGTATCGGTAATTAAGGGTTGGACAATATCGGAATATCGGCCAAAAAGCAATTATCGGACATCTCTAATAATTATAAACATAATTTAATAATAGATAATAATTACTGTCATATAACTATTATCAAGCAGTTTTTAATTTCACCCTCATCTGGTCCTGCTGCAGGCGCAGGGCGTCTGTGTCGATGGCCGGCGGCGGCAGCTGAGTGATGAGGCTCTCAGTCTCGCCCAACCAGGGCTCCAGTTCTTCGTAGGTCTCCCAGAAGCGGGCCACCAAGACCTGAGCCTGCTCTAGCGCGGCGAAGCGCTCACTGTGGCTCTGGCTCACGGCGTCGTAACGGGCGCTCAGAGAATCTGTCTTCACCTGAAGAAGAAGGGGAAGAAGAAGGTGGGTGCTCACGGCCGCGTCCTGATGCCCGGTCCCGTCTGTCTCACTATCAGCGCGTCCTTCTGGGTGTCGCTGCACGTCTCCAGGATGTCATCTCGAGTGCCGAGGAGCTGGTCCACGGTGTCCTTGTGTCGGATGATGTCGATGTTGAAAGCCCGCTGGACCTGCATCTGGGCCACCGTCACGTCAGGTTCCAGGCTCAGCGGGCCCAGAGACGCCAGCTTCCGCTCCGTCTCGCCCACCCAGGCCAGCTCGGCATCCACCGCCTCCTCGTACTGCGGAGAGGAAACGTTTCAGACCGTTGGCAGGAAGGACCGGCGGCCTCGTCTCGTTTACCGCAGTACCTGCTGCGACCTCTGGATGGCGGCCTGCACCAGCTGCACACGCTGCGTGATGGTGTCGTCCGCCTGGCGGTAGCGCTGGTTGGCGTCGGCGACCAAGCGGTCCAGGCCCTCGCGGGCTCGCCATGGCACCAGATCCAGCAGGGCGCTGCCCACCTCGTTTAAGGTGTCCAGGACCAGGCGCTTCTCTGCGGACACTTTCTTCAACTCCTTCAAAAACAACATAAAGGGCGAAACATGAGGAAACGACTTTCTTACGACATAATCCATCACATGTGCCCGAGGGAAGAAATGATGAAGGGAAATGTATTAGAAATCAATGTTTCCATGGCAACAATGCAGGCTGGTACAGCTGAAAATGACAAGGTTGACATTTATTTTCAGTACATTGGAAAAGAACAAAAGACTCGGCCACTTCATTAGGTACACCAGCCAGCTGTGTGCAGGGATGTGAAGTGAAGTGAATTATATTTATATAGCGCTTTTACCTTAATTCTAGCCTGATTTAGCCATTCCTTTACCACTTTTGACGTGTGTTTGGGGTCATTGTCCTGTTGGAACACCCAACTGTGCCCAAGACCCAACCTCCGTGCTGATGATTTTAGGTTGTCCTGAAGAATTTGAAAGTAATCTTCCTTTTTCATTGTCCCATTTACTCTCTGTAAAGCACCAGTTCCATTGGCAGCAAAACAGGCCCAAAGAATAATACTACCACCACTATGCTTGACGGTAGGGATGGTGTTCCTGGGATTAAAGGCCTCAGCGTTTCTCCTCCAAACATGTCGCTGGGTATTGTGGCCAAACAGCTCAATATTTGTTTCATCTGACACCACACGTACAAAGATAAGACCTTCTGTGAGCAACATTGGTGGAAAACAAGAGGGACATTTGCTGCCACGCAGGTCCCAATAGAAAATTATGAAAATCAAGCCCAAATTTCCCTCATTTGGGTGCAATGTTGGACAATATTTTACCTTTAATTTTATTCCCATCTGACTTAAAAGCGTTATCAGCCCTTATTGAACAGGAAGTGATTAAACTTAAGAGATGGTTTGAAGTCAATAAATTATCATTAAAAGTTTATGATTTTTTGTACGAGGAAAAGGGAGGAAACCATCAAACTGTCAATAGATGGAATTGATATTGAAAGGGTTTCTGAACTTAGATTTTTAGGAGTGATACTGGATGACGGTCTGACATGGAAATCTCATATTGCACATGTACGGAAAAAGATGTCAGAGTATTTTTATATTAAACAAGGTAAAACATGTATTAGATTATAGGGCAATGCGTATATTGTATTGTGCACTTATCTCCCGTCCATAGGCAAAACCCAGTAACTCAATTTTGGTCAAAACTGAGCTGATAATAATTTTGGAGTTGTTAGGTGATATGCTTTACATTAGTGTATGCGATATTGTAATTTGTTCCGTAAGTAAGCTGTTACGCACATGGCAGGACCTAGCAACTACCACATAACCGCGTGGATACAACAGAAAAACCTAGTATCTCAAGGGACCAATCGGAGCTTCTTTGTCAGTCGCCTTATTGTCTTTAATGAGACATTTGCACCAATGGGGGCCGACGGTCAACCTGATTATGTGATATTATGGCACGAGGGGATATTAGGAAGATTGGCCTTCATTAAATGTATTGTTCTTGATTCTTCCCCTTGCATACTCTTTTGGGCAGATAACTGTGGAGGTCCAAATAAAAACTGGACGCTGTACACGGCTCTTGCCCAATGTGCAAACGCAGAATGGGGCCCACCCGAGATTGTGATAAAATATCTGGAGAAAGGGCACACGTTCATGAGAGCAGATTCGATCCATGGCTCAATCGGCAAGAAAATGAAAGCTCAAGAAAACATCTATACCTTTGATGACTTTGTAGATCTTTGTAAGACAGCATCAAGGCAGATTGGTTTTCCTTTGTTTACTCAAAATCAGCTAGAAGCGAGTTACTAGGTTTTGCCTTTGGACGGGAGTTATATTGCCATGTATCAGCTACTGTGTGGAAGTGTGGAGGAACACATAAGAGTAACATGAAGGCATTGTATCAACTACAGAATAGAGCTATGAGGATTATTCATAAAGTAAATTACTTAGAACACACTAACATATTATTCATTAAATCTGGTTTGGGTTAGTGCGTCTGCCTCACAATACGAAGTTCCTGCAGTCCTGGGTTCAAATCCAGGCTCGGGATCTTTCTGTGTGGAGTTTGCATGTTCTCCCCGTGAATGCGTGGGTTCCCTCCGGGTACTCCGGCTTCCTCCCACTTCCAAAGACATGCACCTGGGGATAGGTTGATTGGCAACACTAAATTGGCCCTAGTGTGTGAATGTGAGTGTGAATGTTGTCTGTCTATCTGTGTTGGCCCTGCGATAAGGTGGCGACTTGTCCAGAGTGTACCCTGCCTTCCGCCCGATTGTAGCTGAGATAGGCGCAAGCGCCCTCCGCGACCCCGAAAGGGAATAAGCGGTAGAAAATGGATGGAATGGATGAAACTACAGGAGCTAGTAAAGCTACAGACGTTGTGTGTCATGTTTAAAGCTAAAGGTAAAACATTACCAGCAAATTTACAAAAAATGTTTGTCATCACTTCTGAGAATAGAAAGCATAGAAGAAAAGGTCATTTCAAACATCAGTATTCAAGGGCAACTTTAAAACAAATGTGTACATCAGTGGTGGGGGTTCAACTGTGGAATTCTCTTTACAATGAGATAAAACACTGTAAAAATATATTCCAATTGAAAAAAATATATAAAGATAAAACAATAACATCATATGGACAGCCACAAGTGTTTACATATATATATATATATATATATTTGTTGTGTATCATTCCGTGAAGTGCATATTATTATTATTATTATTTTTCTTTGTTTGGTTTGTACTTCATGAAGTTTTGCACTTGTTGTGTTTTTCTTCAGTGTTTTTTGTTTGTTTTCATTACATTTGGATGTATTTGTTGGTTTGTATGATATCCATGAAGTAGGACTAAATATTATGTTGAAGAGGGCAGGAAAATATAAGATTTTTCTTCATCCTGCTCCTTCTCAGGCATTGGTGTGTGAATGTAAAATTGTATAATTGAGGTATAATTGGCAATCAATCAAAGATGCACATCAATTAAGGAGATAAATAAAAAGATTTAATGAAATCTACCAACTTTTTTGGCTGTTCTTTTTGACACTTACATGTCCCATGTAAAATATCAGAAAATTGTTAAGTTTTGTTCTGTATAATGCATGCAAAGAACGCAGAAAACCTCTCTCATTTGGCAACTCTACCCTGTAGCCACGCCCCTTCAAGTAATACTTGCCGTGTTGGGACCTCTGTTTACAATCAGTCACGTCGAAAATACACATTCTCGCTGGCTACTAATAAATAATCTAGAACTGCTTTAGAACTAACAGGATTCGGATTGTAATCATCCAAATATGATTAGCCGCAAAGTGGACAGCCGTCAATGTTGTGGCCATACTTGCCAACCCTCCCGATTTTTCCGGAAAACTCCCGAATTTCAGTGTCCCTCCCGAAAATCTTCCGGGGCAACCATTTTCCCGAATTTTTCCCGATTTCCACCCGGACAACAATATTGGGGGTGTGCTTTAAAGGCACTGCCTTTGGCGTCCTCTACAACCTGTCGTCACAGCCAGTTTTTCTCCATACAAACAGCGTTGTCAGCCCAGTCACATAATATATGCGGCTTTTACACACACAGAAGTGAATGCAAGGCATACTTGGTCAACGGCCACACTGGGGGTGGCCGTATAAACAACTTTAACACTGTTACAAATATGCGCCACACTGTGAACCCGCACCAAACAAGAATGACAAACACATTTCGGGAGAATATCCGCACCGTAACACAACAGAACAAATACCCAGAAGCCGATGCAGCACTAACTCTTCCGCAAGCGAAATATACACCCCGCTACCCGCTACCTCAACCCCGCCCACCTCAACCTCCTCATGCTCTCTCAGGGAGAGCATGTCCCAAATTCTAAGCTGCTGTTTTCAGGCATGTTAAAAAAAGAATGCACTTTGTGACTTCGATAATAAATATGGCAGTGCCATGTTGGCATTTTTTTCCATAACTGGTTTAATGCATCCAGCGAGGATCACAACAAAATTAGGCATGAAAATGTTTTAATTCCACGACTGTATGTATTGATATCGGAATTGGTAATTAAGAGTTGGACAATATCGGAATATCGGCAAAAAAGACATTATTGGACATGACTACACAGACGGTTTGTGGCGCAAAAATATCTGTAACGAACACGGATTTACGGGTTGAAATTTCACATGCCTGGTGTGATAAATTCTGCCTCTGTAAAGAATGAGCGACACGATCAGAAAAGTATTTGCTCCCAAGTTTCATCTCGATGGGCCTCGTATGATATTATTTAGCTATTTCACTCATGTCAAAATGCAACTTATAGTATGATGTACGAATTACATCATTATCTTGCCAGGTGTTAGCATGTCACCTGTTAGCATATTTGCTAATACATTGCATACATTTTAGGGGTGCACAATTTAAACAATTAGGGGTGCGCAATATAAAAAATTAGGGGTGCACAATATAAACAATTAGGGGCGCACAATTTAAACGATTGACATTCGAATCGCGTCTTGTTCGAAATGAATTAAACGTGTTCAAAAATGGATAAAAACATTATTTTATTGTAATGTTTTCAACAAGACTTTTTCTTCCAAGACGTTTTTAGGCCAACTCTATTGAATTAGAAAAATATTTTCTTACCGGTAACCTGTTTTGAAAAAAAACAAAAAAAAACAAATCATAATTATTTTATAATGTAATACATTTCCAGGATTGTTTTGAATGAAGAATCATGTTGAATCCAGAATCGATTCAGAATCAAATCATCACCCCCCAAACATTCACGCCTCTACTACATATTTGCAAATGTGTCACAGCCAATTATGCGAACATATCGATTATGTTGTGTCCTAGACACAGGTCGAGAGTGGAGTTGGCTGTCTTGGTTGCTTTGTTGGGTCTGCTCCTGTCTCTGGCCCTGCTCCCTCCACCCCAGCGGACGATGGTGTGGAACACCGCAGAGGCCACCACAGTGGATATGTTTCTTTTACTTTTTATTCATAGCTGTATGTAGAAGTGTCTGGTTGTATCTTCTGCTTTAATGTCTTTAATGTCCTCTGTGTTCTTTGATGTTTCCCTCTTACACACATGTAAGAGGTATGTGTACTATGGCTATGAGTTGTTTTTTTCCCTTGGCCTCAGTCTGCACCCCCTCTCCAGGGCCCAGGCTAAGACTGATTTTTTTAAATTTTATTTTAATCTTCTATTTTTTTCTCCCATTCCCCCCCCCTTGTTTACCTGTATCTCATCTTTTTTGTAAGGGGCGCTGAAAGCCGGCAGACCCGTCAGCGATTCTGTTCTGTCTCCCTGTTATGTTTGTCTGATCTTGAATGGGATTGTGCTGAAAATTTTAATTTTCCTAACGGAATAAATAAAGTACTATATAATCCAGGGGTCGGGAACCTTTTTGGCTGAGGGAGCCATGAAAGCCAAATATTTCAAAATGTATTTCCATGAGAGCCATATAATATTTTTTAACACTGAATACAACGAAATGCGTGCATTTTTAAGTAAGACCAACATTTTAAGAGTATAATAAGTATCTTATTCTTTTTAATAACATTGTTATTTTAAAAGTTAACCAATAATAAATATAATACTTCTTTCCATTAATGAGACATCTTGAACAGGTGCGATAGAAAACGGAGGGTTGGATTAAAATGCATGAGAATGTCTTATAATTTGAACGTTATTTTTAACACTGTGATTACCAGCCGAAATATTAATTACTTATCAAGTTAAGCAATGTCAGCTAAGATTTATCTGAGAGCCAGATGCAGTCATCAAAAGAGCCGCATCTGGCTCTAGAGCCATAGGTTCCCTACCCCTGATCTAATCTATATCAATTGAAGCAACAGATGTTAGCATGCTAACTGTTAGCAATGGAAATACTGCAACTTATCCACATCTCTGATTTTTTGGAAGAATAATTTAGGACCAAAACACTTAAAACAAGTAAAACCCAATCTGCTTAGTGAGAAGAATGATCTTATCAGACAGAAAATAAGCAACTATCAACCTTATTCGAGATATTAAGTGTTACTTAGATTTCAGTTTTAGCAGTGCACGATGTCAAGCAGGCCCTTTCAAAATGTTTGTAGTTCCTACCTTTTGTCTCTCCTGGTAGGCGGGGGGTGCGTCAGGCTCCACATTGTTGAGCTCCGCCTCCACGGCGTCCAGCCACTGGTTGAGGTCGTCGTGGGCACTGGCGAAGCGCGTGGCCAGCTGCAGCGCCTGCTCCAGCGTGCGGAGCGCCTTGCTGCTGCCCGCCGTCACCTCGGCGTAGCGTGACTTGATGCCGTCCAGCTTCTCTTGGATCAGCAGAACCTCCTCGCCTGCGGGGTGGGGGAGGAGGAGGAGGACGGTTAGGCACGTGAGGTCCATATCGGCGCAGGATGAGGTCAATCTAAGACTCGGGGGCGAGGTCTCACCTGTGGTCTGCTTGAGTAAAGCTTGTCCATTCTTGATGGCCTGGTCCACCGTCTTCTTCCTGCTCACAATCTCCTCATTTAGAGACTGTGAAGAGACAAGACATAGCACAGCTCATATCTGCTGTTGTCACTCGTCGGACTGTGAAACTGTGTACAGTTGTGATCAAAATTATTTAACCCCCACACAATTTTGGTGTTTTAGCAAGTTGGACATTTATTCCGTATTTTGTTTATAGTCATATCAAATAAAGATGTGTCAAATAGACAAATGCGACTTAAATTGTAACACTGTATTTTACAAAATACCAAAAAAGGACATATTTCCTAATATCTCATTGACAAAATTATTCGACCCCTTGAAGATCATAACTCTTAAGAACAGATTTTGAATAAGGTATTTTCAATCAGGTGTTGAAAACACCTGTAGATGTGATTAGAACCATAACGAGCAACAATTAAACTGATTGAAAAAGACTGTGATGCTCAGCTTCTTGTAGATGGTCAATGGTGTATTTGCAACATGGTGAAGTCCAGGGAGTGGTCAAAAAAGTCAAGAGAGGAGGTAATTTCTCTTCATAAGAAAGGATATGGATATAAGAAAATAGCAAAGACATTACACATTCCAAGAGACACAGTTGGGAGCATAATTCGCAAGTTTAAAGCTAAAGGCACAGTGGAAACACTACCTGGGCGTGGTAGAAAGAGGATGCTGTGTGCGTACAGTGGTGAAAAACCCCCGGGTAACAGCTGAGGAACTAAAACAGGACATTGCAGAGGGGGGAACGCAGGTTTCGTCCCAGACAATAAGGCGCGCTCTACGAGATGAAGGCCTCCATGCCAGAACTCCCAGGCGAACCCTACTTCTGACTACCAGGCACAAGAAAAACAGACTCCAGTATGCCAAAAATCATCTGGACGAACCCCAAAGGTTTTGGGAAACTGTTCTATGGAGTGATGAGACAAAACTGGAACTCTTTGGGCCTTTGAATCAACGTTATGTCTGGAGGACAAAAAATGAAGCTTACAAAGAGAAGAACACCTTGCCTACTGTTAAGCATGGTGGGGGGTCAATCATGCTCTGGGGCTGTTTCCCTGCCTCAGGTACTGGGAATCTCCATCGCGTTCAAGGCATTATGAATTCTATTTCTTACCAGGATATATTAGCTGCAAATGTCATGAAGTCAGTGACGAAGCTGAGGCTTGGGAGACGTTGGACCTTCCAACAGGACAACGATCTCAAGCATGCCTCCAAATCAACATCAGAGTGGTTGCAGAAGAAGGGCTGGAAGACTCTGGAGTGGCTTTCACAGTCGCCAGACCTAAATCCTATAGAAAAGCTGTGGTGGGACTTGAAGGCAGTTGCAGCACGCAAGCCCAAGAATATGAATGAACTAGAGGCATTTGCCCAAGAGGAATGGGCTAAAATACCTGTAGATGGTTGCAAGAAGCTTGTGTCCGGTTATGTATCACATTTGAAGGATGTCATTACTGCCAAAGGGTGTTCTACTAAGTACTAAAGATGCATGTAACTAGGGGGTTGAATCATTTTGTCAATGAGATATTAAGAAAAATGTCCTTTTTTGGTATTTTGTAAAATACAGTGTTAAGTTGCATTTGTCAATTTGACACAACTTTATTTGATATGACTTTTGATATATCCGCTTATTCCCTTTTGGGGTCGCTGGCGCCTATCTCAGCTACAATCGGGCGGAAGGCGGGGTACAATACGGAATAAATGTCCAACTTGCTAAAACACCAAAATTAAGTGGGGGTTGAATAATTTTGATCACAACTGTAAGAACGAGAAAAAAAGTTTTGCAAAAGTATTGGGACACAGCTCAAACAATTATGAAACAAGTAGAGATGTCGCGATTAACGTTATTGGCCTCCAATCCGGATCAGATTTTACAATAGAATAGAATAGAATGGATTTTGTCATTATATTTGCATATAACGAGATTAAAGACTCCAACTTAAGGTGTGGTAGTCGGAACAAATATGGGGTAAAATAAATAACGCAAAAGGTAATAAAGGAAAAAACTAACAATTGAAATAAACAGACTACTATCCAATAAAAATAAGCAATCTTGTACAATATACAAAACACTATAGAAATACAAAATACTGTGCAATATACAGAACAAGACAAGAGTACCGAAGAACATTTTGAGTCCGAATGCAATTCTTTGAATACCTAGAAATTAAAATGTTTTATAGCAACTACCTAAAGTAAATAACACTCTTATATAGAGCTTTTCTTATAAAATGTATAATTTGCTAGTACTGTTGTCAATCCTAAATAGCAGTGTTTTTAACAAAATAAACTATTGGCTCCCATTTAAAATGATTTAGGTTTTGCCTTCAAAGCCTTGTCGTATGCAGATACTCTGATTTGTGTAAACTGTAACAAAACAATTATTTTGTAATACGAACGAGAAAAAGAAAATATCCATCGATTAATACTAGTATCGTTTATATGCCGACGCTATACTATAAATGGGTGTCGAACACGGTTACACTGAGGGCCACATCGCAGTTATGACTGCCCTAGGAGGGCTGTTTGTAACTGTATATAATTTATGAATACAAATGTACAAGAATTCAACTCATGATATCATATAATTAATTGCTGTGCATTTTATTATTCTATTTTTATTACGTTTTGTAAAAAAATATATAATTTTCAGTAAAAAAAACAAAATTGGCAGCTGAGCCGCCACAACTTCATCGTGAAATTTACGATGGTTTTTACAGTAAATGGAAAAATGTTTTTGTTTTTTTTACTGTAAAATCTTTGAAACTGAGCTGCCAGTTTTTTTAAATGTTATTTCTACATTGTACAATTTGATGAATAACTTGCTTTGATATAACTCAAGCAGATATATATATTTTTTTCAGTTTAAAATATACTCAATAGCCTGCAATAAATGTATTTCGGTCTGTCACAATGAAAATATTACATTGAGTAAATGATAAAATGCTTTATTGACTCATTATTTCAGGGCTTTAGCAGCCGCATTAAATTATCTGGCCACTAGGCCTTGAGTTTAACACCTGTGATAAATGATGCCTGGGCGCGGCCACCGCTGCTGCTCACTGCTCCCCTCACCTCCCAGGAGGGTATCAAAGGTGATGGGTCAAATGCTTATTATATATATGTGAATTAAGTGAATTATATTTATATAGCGCTTTTCTCGAGTGACTCAAAGCGCTTTACATAGTGAAACCCAATATCTAAGTTACATTTAAACCAGTGTGGGTGGCACTGGGAGCAGGTGGGTAAAGTGTCTTGCCCAAGGACACAACGGTAGTGACTAGGATGTATATATATATATATATATACATATATATATACATATATATATATATATATATATACACACACACAAATATATATATATATATACATATATATATATATACACACGCATATATATATATATATATATATATATATATACACACACAAATATATATATATTATATATATATATATATATATATCCATTTTTTATACACCCATAATATATATATATATATATATCTCCAACCATCCATTTTCTACCGCTTGTCCCTTTTGGGGTCGCGGGGGGTGCTGGAGCCTATCTCAGCTATATATATATATATATATATATATATATATATATATATAAGTATCAACGCCTGGATCGATCACTCTTTTCTTTACTTTAGTGGTTAGCTTCTTGCGTCATCCCGGTCATAGTCTATGTGTAGTAGGGGTGTAAATCTTTGGGCCCCTAACCAGTCAATCCGATTCAGAGGTTGAAGATTCGATTCAGACTCGATTCAACACGATTCAATCCGATTTGATTCTTGTAATGTATTATTTGATATAAACATTGGGATAAAACTTTTTTTTTTTTTTAAACAGGTTACTGGTCAGAAAAGCTCTAAAAATTGTCTTTTTAAACATTTATTTTAATTAAAATATGTTTATGATTATTATTTATATGAATCGCGATTTGGATATGAATCGATTTAAAAATATATATGTTTATCATTATTATTTATATGAATCGCGATTTGGTTTGAAACCATGTTTTTGTCTACCCTTAGTGTGTAGCATGCTTAGCCATTCGTTTTTGTCTCGTCGTCCAGTGATAATGGTACTTGGAATAAACAAATTCACGCCTGTGTTCATCCCTTTTGAAGGAATATTTCTCTCGGGTACTCTCGTTACTCTCGCTCAATTAAACAGGCAAGTTGGTTCGGAAAGCAAAGTTGCACAAATGTTTTAGCGGTCGCTAAAGCTTCATTTTTCATCCTACTGAGACACTTTGGACAAAAAAGCATCCGACATAAGAGGAACAACTTTAGGGAAGACCATTTTCTGTTACCGGTGCACGAAGCCAGGTCCATAGAGGAACGCTAAGAACTACAACAGACACCAAAATCTTGTGGGAAGTCCTCTGAGAAGAGAGGGAATGAGGGTCCCAATACTTGAGTCTACATACTGACGTGATGGTGAATATTGGGAATCCAAGCAGCGGTGCACATGTAGTGGTTTTACCAGAGTGTGCTTGTGCTGCTGGGCCAGTACGTCAGGCTGGTAGCTCTGCACCGAGACCAGCGCCAGCCTCTGGCCCACCTCCGCCAGCCAGTTGAGCACCTCCACCTCGTCCTCGCCGAACAGCCGGGCGTTGGCCAGCGCCTGTTCCAAGAGGCCGGCTCGCCTGGCGCCCCACTCGGCCAGCTCCGCGTGGCCCGAGCGGACCGCCTCCACACGCTCGCCCAGCCAGGTGCGGTCGGCCGGGCAGCTGAGCGGGCTCAGCGATTGGCTGAGGGAGCGCAGGCGGTCCACCTCGGGCTCGCGCGAGGACACGTCGTCTTGGATCGCCTGGGGAGTGTGCGTGCGTGTGTGTGTGTGTGTGTGTGATGGAAAAGAGAAAAAACAAAAAAAATGGAGTACAAACTTAAAAGGTGAGCATGCAGGTGACAAATCATAAAAATCAAATTGGATGACATAAGACAAGACAGCAAAAATCATGATTTTATGATGCTAATAATAATAATAATAATAATAATAACAATAATGGGTTTGATGTTTACCGTGAGTGTGTGTGTAAAATTTTTAAGTTGCCGTATAATAATCACCAGAAAATGGCTTTAGAATAAGTGTCCCCCTATGAAAACTGGGTAATAATGATGTATACATTTAGGATACTGCCACACTTTCAGGTCTACAAGGGCAGCATACAATATTCAATTTTTTAATGATATTTGTAATGAGGTCATTTTCATGTTTTTTTTTCTTTGCATAAAAATACTAAAAATAAAGGCTATATATATATATATATATATATATATATATATATATATATATATATAATTCCGGACTATAAGTCGCTACTTTTTTCCTACACTTTGAACCCCGCGGAGCGGCTAGTTCATGTATTTTTCTTTGCTGAAGGCAATAATAAAAAATAATTTTATTTTTTAAAAAAAAGACAAGCAAAAACACTCAAGATGATGTTTTATTATTTTGTGGTATGGCGCCATCTTTTGGACGAATTTTCTCACTGCAGGTGCTGCAGTGTCCTTTCATTTAAGGATAGTGATTTTGATTTGTTTTTTCAACCGGACTGACGTTCTTCTTGCCGTCCACAGCATTTATACTCGTATGGATTCTTCATTCATCCCTCCAAGCAACATTTGAAAGTTTTACAATATAACTAAAACTATTCACACTTAACTCAGAGTTATATAACTTTTTATGTGACAAGGTTAGCATGCTAGTTTTTTTTTGCTAATTTCAAATGTGTACGCTGATTCTACACCAGAGGAAATCATCTATGTATTGCGTGAATGCTGTAAACATGCTAGCAAGCATGCTAAGATTAGCATGCTAACTTACCTTTTTTAATTTTGCTGCCGTACAGTACACCTCAGTCATATAACTTGGCATGTGACAAAGTTAGCATGCTAGCTTTTTTAGCTAAGAGGGGGGGAGGGGGGTGTCACCCACATCTGCGATCCTCTCCAAGGTTTCTCATTGTCATCCCACTTGGTTGAGTTTTTCCTTGCCCTGATGTGGGATCTGAACCGAGGATGTCGTTGTGGCTTGTGCAGCCCTTTGAGACACTTGTGATTTAGGGCTATATAAATAAACTTTTTTAATTTTGCTGCCGTACAGTACGCTTCAGAGTCAAATAAGTTGGTATGTGACAAGGTTATTAGCAAGCTAGCTTTTTTTTTGCTAATTTTAATTTTTATTGTACGCTGATTCTACACCATTGCGTGAATGCTGTAAACATGCTAAGATTAGCATGCTAACTTATCTTTTTTTAATTTTGCTGCCGTACAGTACACCTCAGAGTCATATAACTTTGTATGTGTGACAAGGTTAGCATGCTAGGTTAGCTAGGGGGGAGGAATGGGGGAGGGGTCTTCCACCCACATCTGCGATCCTCTCCAAGGTTTCTCATTGTCATCCCACTGGGTTGAGTAATTCCTTGCCCTGATGTGGGATCTGAGCCGAGGATGTCGTCGTGGCTTGTGCAGCCCTTTGAGACACTTGTGATTTAGGGCTATATAAATAAACATTGACTGATTGATTGATTTAAAATCATATAACCTGGTACTTGTTTTGAGGCTGACATTTTAACTGTCGACATGTTAATGTTAAGATTTCAGTTTGACTTGCATTCACAATCTTCTTCCGAATTGAAATGTTTCTAGTTAAGATGAACTTTTAAACCTTTTCTTTTTAAATTATGCCTCTTGCTCTTTTTCCCACTGGCCAGAGCGACATGGCTCCACTGGCCAGGTTCTACCTGCTGACAGTACTTTCCATCATTCAACACCTCACAAGAGAAGCGATCGCATCATCAAACTGAACACTGAACTATGAAGACAAAGTAAAGTATATTCAAGTGCTAATTTGACAACAAGCTTTCAGAAGCTTATTGTGAAGTAGCACTGGTGAGATGAAAGAGATGAAAAATGAAGTTGGTGTGTGTGCTTTGTCCCTCAAGTCCAAACCCCCGCTGGCTGCTCAGGAATGCTCCAAACGGTACCTTGTGCTTGACGATCTGCTGGCTGATCTTGGCCGTCTGGGTTCCCATGGGCTCTGCGGCGCTCATGCGCCTCTCGGTGGCGCTCAGCCACTCTCCGAGCGGCTCCAGGGCCTCGTGGAACTGGAAAGCCAAAACTTGCAGCTCCTCCAGTTGCCTCTGCCTGCAAAAGGGAGGAGGAGGTGACACCTTTTTATAGGCGTTTTAATGCTTTTAGTTGGGTTTTTTTATTGCTAAGCTCGGAATCATATTGTGTTTCATCCAGCTGTTTTACGAACTTTAACTTAACTTCCCCCCGCCCCCACCAGCGGACAAAATAAAGTTAGTTTTCTACTAGAAAACACTTTTTCAAGCTGGCATAGTGCGAGCCAAAGCAGCAGGTGGCCATATAACGTCTAACTGGAAGGACTGGAATAAATAAATAAATGATAAATGGGTTGTACTTGTATAGCGCTTTTCTACCTTCAAGGTACTCAAAGCGCTTTGACACTACTTCCACATTTACCCATTCACACACACATTCACACACTGATGGGGGGAGCTGCCATGCAAGGCGCCAACCAGCACCCATCAGGAGCAAGGGTGAAGTGTCTTGCTCAGGACACAACGGACGTGACAAGGTTGGTACTAGGTGGGATTTGAACCAGGGACCCTCGGGTTGCGCACGGCCACTCTACCACGCCGTCCCAATACTATGATGTCATATAAAATGGGGGGTCTGTTTACACCAAATACATACTCCAGACTAGAGATGCCTGATATCGGACTGCCGATATTATCGGCCTATAAATGCTTTAAAATGTGGTATCGGAAATTATCGGTGTCGGTTTCAAAAAGTAAAAATGTATGACTTTTTAAAACGCCGCTATGTAAACGGACGTAAGGAGAAGTACAGAGCGCCAATAAACCTTAAAGGCACTGCCTTTGCGTGCCGCTCCAATCACATAATATCCACGGCTTTTTACACACACAAGTGAATGCAATTCATACTTGGTAAACAGCCACACAGGTCACACTGAGGGTGGCCGTATAAACAACTTTTAACACAGTTACAAATATGCGCCACACTGTGAACCCACACCAAACAAGAATGACAAACACATTTTGGAAGAACATCCGCAACGTAACAACATAAACACAGAAGAACAAATACCCAGAACCCCTTGCAGCACTAACTTCCGGGACGCTACAATATATATATATATATATATATATATATGTATATATATATATATATATGGTAATTATATGGTCATTTAAAAAGAGGATCCTAGCGCCCAGTAGACAATGGATGGATGGACGGATGAAAAAGCCGAACGCCTGAAAAGCTATATGGATATCCTACTGAGAACCAGCGTCCTCTGACAAAAAGAGCAAAAACAAACGTCCACTACAGAGTTCCGCATTACTGGAAACACAGCCCTGTTATGTTTACTGCAGAGGACGCTGATTCCAAGGAGGATATAGTTTCATTAGCTTTGGTCTAGACCAAGGGTGTCCAACCCTTTTGATATGGAGGCCACATCGGGCTAAAAAGAATTTTACTGGCGGTGAAAAACCGACTGCATATATTTGCATGTATATATATATATATATATATATATATATATATATATATATATATATATATATATATATATATATATACTGTACATATATATATATACTTTATGTGCATTATATATATATATATATATATATATATATAAATATTAGGGCTGGGCAACGATTAAAAATTTTAATCGAAGTTAATCGCATTATTTCTCCGATTAATCGCGATTAACTGCATTGTATACGCAAAGCCCAATAATGAATTCAAAAGTAGTGTGTAGTGCACCTTTATTGGAATATTCTCCCACATGAACAAAAGCGCCAAAACATTTGTTGTGCAAACACAATTTAAATCAGTCCTTGTTAAACAGTAGCAGTTAAATAGCATATTTTATGAAAATCAACTCAAAAAAAGTAAATACAAACATTGAAGCTTATTGCCACTGCCAGGGTATTTAAGTTATCCTGTTTGTTATGGAAAATAAATATAATCTACATACAAATCTCTGAGCCACAATCATAACATCTGAACAGGCAATTTCTGAGGTAACAGCAGAAACATTTTTTTTATCAGGGATCTTATGTTTAAAAAACCTGTATTATAGGTAGTGGGCTGTTTTAGGGAATTTTTGATCAAATTATCCGTAGTAGCAATATTAATAATGTTGTGTTTATTCTGCGTAGTGCACTTAAAATAATTATGACCATATCTAGGAATTGATATGATGGGAATTTTCCGATTGTTTGCTTGGTGCTTTGATAAACTGAACGCATATACATGGTACTTTATTGTGATGTTATGAGAACTACCCTACCCAGCATGCAACAGGAGTGACGCGCATGCTGTATATAGGTATAGGTTGTGTCGCCATGACGGCATCTTGTATGTTGTGATATGCACGCTCTGAAATTAAACGTTAAGAACTCAGCCAACACTCCTCGTCTGCATTATTCATAAATAGACAGACAACACATGTACTCCGCTGCTTCACAGGTCGCTGGATGTAGCCGGCAAAGTATTCCCATGCTAGCTAGCCGGTCTAGCAAGCACGCGTCATTCAGTCCAAAACGGCCCGATCTGTCCACATCCAGAATTGTCTGGCGGTCGTACGTGATCCCGGAGTAACCATGCTGTAAGCCAGCCATGAAATTTGCAGAATTGTCCGGTATTTTTGCCAAATGTTCCATCTTTACCAAGAGCCCCTCGACAACGAAGCCCATCCGGGCGAAGCCATCTTTTTACGAAAAGGCGTTAACAAAATAAAAGCAAGTAAACAACATACGCAAATGTGCGATAACATAATTGTCGGCGTTAATAGATTGATGAGTTAACGCGTAATTAACGCATTAATTTGCCCACCCCTAATAAATATATATATATATATACATACATATATACACATACATATATATATACATACACACACATATATATATACATATATATATATACATACATATATACACATACATATATATATACATACACACACATATATATATACATACACACATACATATATATATACATACATATATATACATATATATATACACACACATGTATACATATATATATATACACATGTATGCATATTTATATACATGTATACATATATATATACATAAATATATAAACATATATAGATAAATATATTTATATATACACACACACACACATATATACACTTATATCTACACACACATATATATATATATATTTATATATAAACAGTATATATACTGTACATTAATATATATCTCTTGACTCCTACATTGTATACTGCCGTGCCGACCTGAAGTTTTGTAATCAATCATAAATATCAAGCAGCTAAAATGAGGCAAACATGGAAGTGTGGAGAGCGTTTTGCATGTTCATTTGAATGGGTATTTTTTTTACTTTATGGTAAATTGACTTTTTTTTATAATAATAACCACAAAGTTCAGTGAACACGTTGTTATGTGTGACCATATGGATTGACTTTTTGTGTTTTTGCAAGGGTTTTTTTTGCGGCATGACCAGGGAAGGTTGTTTGAATTAGTTCATATAAGAAACTGCGCTGTTCTCACTTCAAAATCACAGTTAATAAACATTGGATCGATTTACTCACGTTGTTCAAAAAATATGGCAACAAATTTCCTCCAATTAAATATCTGTGACTAGACTAAAAATGTTCTGCTTTACAGTGTCCTTTTTAAACTCATGGCGTCTCGCAGGCCAAATTGAAGACAACGGCGGACTGCAGTTTTGACACCCCCGGTCTCGACACTAAGAAATGAGTCTTAGAAGTAATAAACCATGTCCAGGTTTCCAAAAGTCCCGTTTTAGTGGCTGTTTGTGTGTGGACCACAAAGTATGTTTTGGAAATACTTCATGTGCACATGGTGTCGCTTCCACGTTACTCATGATACTAACAGATGTTGTCCCGCCCTGTGAGGGAATTGTTTGTCTTCTCTTGGATGTTTGCGCCTCGTGAACCCTGACTTCAGCCGGTGATCTCAAGACGTGACTCCTCCACCACACAAACCCCACGTCTGGACCAAAAAGGAAGTGAGATGAGAAGGCAAAGAACTCATACCTGGAGCTGGCCTTGCCCAGGAGCTCACTCCACCTAAGGGCCAGACTCTGAAGTTGAGTTTGGATCTTCTCGCGGTCCTGAGTGTCTGCCGTGGCCGCGATGCGCTCGCCCTCGGCGCGGATCATCTCCACGGTGGGCCGGCGGTCGTCCAACAGCCTCTGTAGCAGCTGGGGGAGAAAAATATGCCATTTAATTACTCAAGGCTGTCATTAAAATGACGAAATACGCCACAAACTAGTTCCGCCGACCCGATTTGGATACACTTTTGTTACATTTTTCAAACCAAAAATATAACGAGAACGCCATTGGCTAGCTTATGTGACCATTAGTGGTTTAACAGAACATATATATTTTTAAATGTGTCTATAATTTCCACAATTAATCATTGAATTGAATAAAAATTGCTTGTCGGCCTGAGGAATTTGTTTGGCGTTCATGAGGTTTTGCCACACATAAAAGCAGCCATAAGAGAAGCAAGTCATGTTATGATGGAATATACATTCATCCATCCATCCATTTTCTACCGCTTCGTGGTCGCGGGGGGTGGAATATACATTCAATGATAGCTAATGTTGGCACACAAAAGTAATGTGAGTTACGTACGGGCGTAGTTACGTCATTAACTGCTCAAAGTCATAAAATAACCCAGGTTAAAATAGGTTGGAAAAAATGATTAAAATACTTTGGAATACATTTCCAGAAAGCTAACAACCACGGGACCGGACTTCTACTCCAGACAACCAGCGTCCTCTACATCAAGCATATGATTTTCATCTTTTTATTTTTTCAAAATTATAGGATCTTCAGTAAAATTATAAGGCTTTTAGAAGTATTTTTTTTTTAACTAAACTCGCAAGCCACCAGTTGAATAGCACAAATGCTGAAAAAGAGAGGACCTAAAAGGGAACCTTGAGGAACACCGCAAGTATAACTACAAACTCTGTTTCCATATGAGTTGGGATATTGTGTTAGATGTAAATATAAACGGAATACAATGATTTGCAAATCCTTTTCAACCCATATTCAGTTGAATATGCTACAACATATTTGATGTTCAAACTAATAAACATTTTTTTTGCAAATAATCCTTAACTTTAAAATTTGATGCCAGCAACACGTGACAAAGAAGTTGGGAAAGGTGGCAATAAATACTGATAAAGTTGAGGAATGCTCATCAAACACTTATTTGGAACATCCCACAGGTGTGCAGGCTTATTGGGAACAGGTGGGTGCCGTGATTGGGTATAGAAACAGCTTCCCAAAAAATGCTCAGTCTTTCACAAGAAAGGATGGGGCGAGGTACACACCTTTGTCCACAACTGCGTGAGCAAATAGTCAAACAGTTTAAGAACAACGTTTCTCAAAGTGCAATTGCAAGAAATTTAGGAATTTCAACATCTACAGTCCATAATATCATCAAAAGGTTCAGAGAATCTGGAGAAATCACTCCACGTAAGTGGCATTGCCGGAAACCAACACTGAATGACCGTGACTTTCGATCCCTCAGACGGCACAGTATCAAAAACTGACATCAATCTCTAAAGGATATCACCACATGGGCTCAGGAACACTTCAGAAAACCACTGTAACTAAATACAGTTCGTCGCTACATCAGTAAGTGCAAGTTAAAGCTCTACTATGCAAAGCGAAAGCCATTTATCAACAACATCCACAAACGCCGCCGGCTTCTCTGGGCCCGAGATCATCTAAGATGGACTGCTGAAAAGTGGAAAAGTGTTCTGTGGTCTGACGAGTCCACATTTCAATTTGTTTTTGAAAATATTCGACATCGTGTCATCCGGACCAAAGGGGAAGCAAACCATCCAGACTGTTATCGACGCAAAGTTCAAAAGCCAGCATCTGTGATGGTATGGGGGTGCATTAGTGCCCAAGGCATGGGTAACTTACACATCTGTGAAGGCACCATTAATGCTGAAAGGTACATACAGGTTTTGGAACAACATATGCTTGCCATCTAAGCGCCATCTTTTTCATGGAAGCCCCCGCTTATTTCAGCAAGACAAAGCCAAGCCACATTCAGCACGTGTTACAACAGCGTGGCTTCGTAAAAAAAAGAGTGCAGGTACTTTCCTGGCTCGCCTGCAGTCCAGACCTGTCTCCCATCAAAAATGTGTGGCGCATTATGAAGCATAAAATATGACAGCGGAGAACCCGGACTGTTGAACGACCGAAGCTCTACATAAAACAAGAATGGGAAAGAATTCCACTTTTAAAGCTTCAACAATTAGTTTCCTCAGTTCCCAAACATTTATTGAGTGTTGTTAAAAGAAAAGGTGATCTAACACAGTGGTGAACATGCCCTTTCCCAACTACTTTGGCAGGTGTTGCAGCAATGAAATTCTAAGTTTATTATTATTTGCAAAAATAAAAAATTAAGTTTATGAGTTTGAACATCAAATATGTTGTCTTTGTAGCATATTCAACTGAATATGGGTTGAAAATGATTTGCAAATGATTGTATTCCGTTTATATTTACATCTTACACAATTTCCCAACTCATATGGAAACAGGGTTTGTAAACAGCATTATTTCCTGATGTGTACCGTCCTCTCTGACCCGAGCCGAAAGGCAAAATTCTGATCTTGGAATGCTAACTTGTGAGCCGCGGATGTAAACAGGTGTGATGGATGATGCTCACAAGCACAGGAAGTGGCTTTTTAATAAACAGCGGGAAGACATTTATCCACAATACGCATCTGCCCTGGCGCAGAACTTAACGTCCAAGCTACGATTGCATCCTGGAATGATGTTTATTGCACCAAACCCAACAAACCAAGTGTGTACATATAACACGCAGACAGCGGGCGCTAATTATAAGAAACATTATTAATGAATGCTAATTAAAAAAAACATAACAAATGCCATGCAAGGTAGGGCTGCACGACTAATCAACATAAAATCGACATTGAGGTTTTAATTAGGCTTTCAATCATTCCACAGTGGTAAAATTACGTTGTTGCAGTGAAGGTTTTTACATAGGGTAACAGAAGTTTTTACATAGGGTAACAGCAGTAAAACGTAATGAAAAACAATAAATAAGTACTGTATTTTCCGGACCACAGTTGTATATAGAGATGTCTGTTAATATCGGACTGCCACAAATATATACATTAATTCACTGACCTTCTTTACAGCAAAATATCAAAATGACATCTGTGAGTGAGTGACACGGCAGTTTTGTAACATGTACCTAATTATTTCAGTCATTATTAACATACTAAGATAAAGAATATCTTATTTTCAAAAAGTTTGAAAGTGTTTCTCATAATACTTCCACTTTGTACTTTGTAAGCACTATTAATTTGAACATCCTCTTAAACTGGATCATATCAGTACAATGTTGAACTTCTTTACCTAATCCATTCCATAATTTAATTCCACATACTGATATGCTACAAGTTTTAAGTGTTGTACGGGCATACAAATGTTTTAAGTTAGATTTTCCTCTAAGGTTATATTTCTCCTCTTTAGTTGAGAAGAATTGTTGTACATTCTTTGGTAGCAGGTTATAATTTACTTTGTACATCAATTTAGCTGTTTGCAATTTTATCAAGTCATCGAGCTTTAATATTTTTGACTCAATAAATAAAGGGTTTGTATGTTCTCTATATCCAACATTATGTATTATTCTAATCGATCTTTTTTGTAACACAGTTAACGAATGTTGCGCACATTTGTAGTTGTTTCCCCATATTTCTGCACAATAACTCAGATATGGTAACACTAGCGAGCAGTAGAGAATATAAAGTGATTTTTGGCCCAAGACGTATTTTGGTTTATTCATTATTTAAATATTTTTTGCCACCTTATGTTGTATGTTTTGTATATGAGATTTCCAGTTCATTTTATCATCTATTAATACTCCCAAAAATCAGTTTTTTTTTACCCTTTCGATATCTATTCCATCTATTTGTATTCGTGTCTGATGCTCTTTTCTACTGTTACCAAATAGCAATATTTTAGTTTTACTGAGATTCAAGGATAGCCTGTTTTTATCAAACCATTTTTTAAATTTGTTAATTTCTTCCGTTATTATTTGTATTATCTTCTGTGTGTTCTCTCCTGAACAGAAAGCAGTTGTGTCGTCTGCAAATAAAACTAACTTCAAGTCTTTTGTAACTTTGCAAATATAGTTTATATAAAGATTGAACAATCTTCGTCCCAGTATTGATCCCTGGGGTACACCACAAGATATAGCCAATCGTGTTTTTTCCTTCTTTATTATGCATTTTCGGTAGGTGCGACCTATACTCCAAAAAATACGGTATATCCTTTTAAAAAATGTTTACTTGTATTATTGTCATGTACAATGATTACATTAATTAATTTGAACACAAAATTATAGCTGACAGGAATAACGTTTATCGGCTATAATTTGTGGGACAATCTGTCTTCCAGCTAAATTTGAAAATAACTCAGTGTATAGTTTTTATTGATTATTTCTTCAAGAAGCTCTGAGTGTCTACATGAAGCCAAATATGTTTTAATGTAAATTATTGTATATTGTTCTAATGCAGGGGTGTCAAACTCAAATACAGAGTGGGCCAACATTTAAAACTGAACAAAGCGGCGGGCCAAGGTTGAACAAATTAACCTTTTAATAGGGACCCCAAAAAGTTTTGCATTGAATATTAAACAAGTAGGGCTTATATAACTTTAAAGTGACATGCAAACTCGAGTTTCAAATAATAATAATAATTTTTAAAAATTCAATGGCGTATCAAATAAAATTTAAATAAAAATTTAATGCCTCTTTTCTATTTGCAGCCTTCTCAGGTAAATATCAAAATAAACTTTTTTCACAGGCTAAAAAGAAATTTGAAAATAAAATAACAATAATAAATGAATCAAGCATTCAAGTCTTGAAGTAGCAAGAGAAAGTGCACAAATAAAACGTTAATTATTGCTCAGTTTGCTTAGCTGATTTGCTTTAACACTAAATATGGAAAAAGCAACACTTATATATGCAAAAATCTTAATAGTGGTGGTAGCGGAGGGTGTATATCGTAGCGTCCCGGAAGAGTTAATGCTGCAAGGGGTTCTGGGTATTTTGTTTATGTTGTGTTACGGTGCGGATGTTCTCCCGAAATGTGTTTGTCATTCTTGTGTGGTGTGGGTCCACAGTGTGGTGCATATTTGTAACAGTGTTAAAGTTGTTTATACGGCCACCCTTAGTGTGACCTGTATGGTTGTTGACCAAGTATGCCTTTCATTCACTCATGTGTGTCTTTAAAAGCCGCATATATTATGTGATTAGGCCGGCACGCTGTTTGTATGGAGTAAAAGCGGACGGGACGACAGGTTGTAGAGAACGCTTTAAGGCAGGGCCTTTAAAGGGGAACATTATCACCAGACCTATGTAAGCGTCAATATATACCTTGATGGTGCAGAAAAAAGACTATCTATTTTTTTAACCGATTTCCGAACTCTAAATGGGTGAATTTTGGCGAATTAAACGCCTTTCTGTTTATCGCGCTGGAGGCGATGACGTCAGAATGTGACGTCGCCGAGGTAACACACCCACCATTTTCATTTTCAACACATTACAAACACCGGGTCTCAGCTCTGTTATTTTCCGTTTTTTTGACTATTTTTTGGAACCTTGGAGACATCATGCCTCGTCGGTGTGTTGTCGGAGGGTGTAACAACACTAACAGGGAGGGATTCAAGTTGCACCACTGGCCCGAAGATGCGAAAGTCTCTGCCGCCAGACCCCCATTGAATGTGCCAGAGTGTCTCCACATTTGACCGGCGATGCTAAGGCAGACATGGCACAGAGATGTATGGATAACCTGCAGATGCATTTGCAACGATAGTCAACGAAATCACAAAGGTGAGTTTTGTTGATGTTGACTGCCAGCTAATCGATGCTAACATGCTATTTACCGGCGGTGCTAAAGCAGACATGGCACAGAGATGTATGGATAACCTGTAGATGCATTTGCAACTATATTATGTTTCCTTCCACCCACATTTAATGCGAAAAAAACACTTACCAATTGACGGATTTAAGTTGCTCCAGTGTCACAAGATGCGAAAGTCCTAATCGTTTGGTCCGCACATTTTACCGGCGATGCTAACGCAGCTATTCGGCCATGCTATGGCTATGAATAGCGTCAATAGCTATTCGCTCAATAGCTTCAGTTTCTTCTTCAATATTTTCATACTCCAACCATCTGTTTCAATACATGCGTAATCTGTTGAATCGCTTAAGTCGCTGAAATCCGAGTTTGAATCCCAGCTAATGTCGCTATATCTTGCTGTGGTATTCCCATAGTTTGTTTACATTGGCAGCACTGTATGACGTCACAGGGAAATGGCCAGTGTCTTCGCAGGGAACGAAAATAAGGCACTTTATAGCTTTATTTAGGGATATTATGAGACCGGTAAAATTTTGAAAATAACTTCAAAAAATACAACAAGCCACTGAGAACTGATTTTTATTGTTTTTAACCCTTTTGAAATTGTGATAATGTTCCCCTTTAAGGCACGCCCCCAATATTGTTGTCAGGGTGAAAATCGGTTAAAATTCGGGAGAATGGTTTCCTCGGGAGATACTCGAGAGGGCCACTGAAATTCGGGATTTTCCCGGGAAAATCGGGAGGGTTGGCAAGTATGAGTATTAGCGGTGAATGCGGCTGAATAATACCGGCGGGCCAGCGATAATGTTAATTTGATATTGCCTCAAGGGCCAAATTAAATTATACGGCGGGCCAAATTTGGCCCGCGGGACAGTTTGACACCCATGTTGTAATGTGTGGCACCTTGAGACAAGAATATGCTGACAATCTAAAAGGAACATGTCTTCCTTCATTCGTTGTTTTCGCAGTTTTGCGCATCTATATGTAAAAAATACATAAAAATCGCACATCGAATCGCAATTTTGGAGAAATGGCAATTACCGGTAGATTTTATTTTATTTTTTAAATGGTGCAGCCCTTATGTAAGGTGTGCCGAGGTTCTCTTCTCACCTTCTGTTCTTGGATCTGCGCCTTGACCACTCGGTACTCGGCCGACGGAGGCTTCTGATTGGCCACCAGCTCCTCTGTGTCGCTCAGCCAGCTGAGCAGCGGCTCGAGGGCGTCCTGGAATTTCCCACAATGCAACAGGGCCTCCTGCAGCTGCGCGATCCTCTCCGCCACCTGCAGGCAACACAGAGGGCGTCAGAAGCTGGCCGGCCGGGGCGACAAAAGAGGTTTGTGTGTCTCCCCGCGAGCGCGAAGGCCTACCCTCTTGTTGAGTGAGTTCCATTGCAGGTTGGTGCTCTCCAGATCGTGCTCCAGCGCTCTGGTGTCGGTCTGCTTGGCGGCGCTCTGGATCAGACCCTGGCCCACGGCGGTGACGTGCTGTAGCTTTGCTTGGACGCCGTCCACCTGCTCTCTCTCCAACGCCTGGCCGAGCAACCAGAAGAAAGGAAGAGGCGGGTCAAAAACAAACGACAACTGGCTGCGTGACAACACGTGTGAACCCTGGCGCATATAGACGCCGCTATTGACAGACACGCCGAAGACAGACGAGGTGCAGAGCCGAGATGGGACCGGGAGTCAAGGATTACAGGGATTAGGGGACGGGGACAGAGGAGTGTAAGGGGTCGGCTGGAAAAAGCTGAGTCGGCAACACTTGTGGTGACACAAATACATGCATGTCCATATACTGGACTGGTCTATATAGGGGGTCCACCAAGATACTCGACAATTTATAACACAATACTGCAGGGGTGTCCAAAGTGCGGCCCACTGGGGTGTCCAAAGTGCGGCCCCCAGGTAATTTTTTAACTGCCCCACGGCACATTGTAAAAATACTATTGAATAAACAAAACAAAAAAAACATAAAAAGTGTTATAAAAGAGCCAACAGGTGAAATGTAACAAGAAAATGTTTACTCTAATAACACAAAGCTGACATGCAGGCTGTTTCTTTCTTTAAAAAATAATAATGAATCAAAATCAATGTCATTATGAATTGGCCCTAGTGCGTGAATGTGAGTGTGAATGTTGTCTATCTGTGTTGGCCCTGCGACTTGTCCAGGGTGTACGCTGCCTTCCGCCCGATTGTAGCTGAGATAGGCGCCAGCGCCCCCCGCGAGCCCAAAAGGAAATAAGCGGTAGAAAATGGATGGATGGATGGACCTATTCAAGGCTCCAATAATGTCACATTAAATATTCCACTTTGAGATATTGTTTGGGGAAAATGTTTCACATTTTGTGTTTGCTATGTAAAAAAGTAAGCTGTTTTTTTTTAATTTGTTTTAAAAAGGGCCTAAAACAAACAAACAAAAAACATAAACAACAATAAAACTTATAATCTGAGGTTGATCTGGAGGTTATTGTGTTGAAAGTAAACAGTTAACAAAATGTATTATTTATTTTTTAACATTTTAATGAGTAGGACCCTTTTGGATCCCCAATAATTGTTGTGTTATTTGTTTTTAAGTGTCATTGCTAAAAAATAATAATAATAATGAATTAAAATCAATGTTGTTATGAGTTATTGACTTTTTTAAGGCTCCAATTATTATATAATCTCAAATATTCCACTTAAAAATTTTATTGGGTGAAAATATTACATATTTTTTTTTTCCCATATAAAAACAGGTTGTTTTTTTTACAAAAAGAGCATACAACTTAAATCTTTCATAACGTTATATTGACAGATAGACCTAATGTTGATCTAGAAATTTAAACCTTGAATAATAATACAAATAATAATACTGAATAATTACATTTTTTTTTACCAAAACCCTTTAGGGTCCCCGGGATCAAGCCTGAGTGGAGGCCCAAATGTAATTTTTTTGTACATATACTGTATTGCTTTTTAACATAATAAATATCAAAATGGCCCCCGCTTGCTTTGATTTTTCAGTGTGCGGCCCTCAGGGGATAAAGTTTGGACACCCCTGCAATACTGCAATGGCTGCTGTTGTGTTGGCAGACGTGTCGCACTATATGATGAGACCTTATTCATATTTTACATACTACTGTTCATGTTGCATTTTTTTAATTGATTGTACTAAAACACAGGTGTCAAACTCAAATCTGGCCCGTCATATTATTGTATGTGGCCCGGAAAAGTCTGGAAATAATATGCAATCATAAATTGCTTAATCTTTTCTTTCCCTTTTGACATTAAAAATCGTGTACTGCATGCAATTGCATATCTTTTCAAATTCAATATTATCAAAATCAAAATATTATTTTTACCTTGTAATCTAAAAATGTTTTTTAGTTAAAATAAAGATAAATACTGTGCTTAAATAGCTGCTTGACTTATGATTTCAAAACAAATCATCAATCAAATTGTAGACTGCACAATTGACAATAAATTTTACGGTTAAACTCCGCCATGTTTTTTTTACTGTAAAATCAACTTAGGTACTGTTTTTTTCCATATACAGTAAGACACAAAAACATTAAAAAACAAACAAAAAAACATTTTACGAAAAAAACTAAACAAAAAGCTGGCAGCTCTGTTGCTTGAATTTTACCGCTAAAAACAGTGGTATTGGTTTCCGGCCATGCCGCTTACGTGGAGTAATTTCTCCAGATTCTCTGAACCTTTTGATGATATTATGGACCGTAGATGTTGAAATCCCTACATTTCTTGCATTTGCACTTTGAGAAACGTTGTTCTTAAACTGTTTGACTATTTGCTCACGCAGTTGTGGACAAAGGGGTGTACCTCGCCCCATCCTTTCTTGTGAAAGACTGAGCATTTTTTGGGAAGCTGTTTTTATACCCAATCATGGCACCCACCTCTTCCCAATTAGCCTGCACACCTGTGGGATGTTCCAAATAAGTGCTTGATGAGCATTCCTCAACTTTATCAGTATTCATTGCACCCTTTCCCAACTTCTTTGTCACGTGTTGCTGGCATCAAATTCTAAAGTTAAGGATTATTTGCAACAACAAAAAATGTTATCAGTTTGAACATCAAATATGTTGCCTTTGTAGCATATTCAACTGAATATGGGTTGGAAATGATTTGCAAATCATTGTATTCCGTTTATATTTACATCTAACACAATTTCCCAACTCATATGGAAACGGGGTTTGTACGACTGCTAGAAAGAAGTGTGTAGCATGGATAATAAAACAGCGCTTGTGTGTGATTGCTCACACGTGTGTGTTGCGTGAATGGGGCATGTGTTGCACAGGTAGTTGTGTGTGTGTGTGTGTGTGTGTGTGTGTGTGTGATGGAAGCAGTTGTGTTGTGTTGTGCTGTGGGGCGTGCATCTGCTCCGAGCAGGAAGTGCGTGGGCCAGAACAACAAAAAGCGGCGGCCATGACAGGTTCAGCCCTGTGTGTGTGTCAGAGATAAAGTAGGACATAAGAGTGGGGGTTGCAAGAAAGTACACTTGAACACACACACTCCACTACCAACGGGTGTGCTTTGTAGTCCACACTCCACAGTGGGCGTTGCACAGAAGCAGCTTTGTAGAAAATGTCCACATTCTTGTCATTCCTCAGCCAGCATCCTACATCTTTGCTTCTTCACGTTTTTGTCACCTTTGCCGCTCGCTTCATCCCACTTGCAACCGACTCGCACCCAACATTACTAAACCAAACACACACACACACACACACACACACACACACACACACACACACACACACGCGCGCGCACACACCACCGAGACGGCCTCCTGGTTTCCGCCAACGCTCCACATGAGCACCACAAAGACAAACTTTTTTTTAAACCATGGCTCTTAAATAACCTCATTCTTTAAAGGGGAACTGCACTTTTTTGGAATTTTGCCTATCGTTCACACTCATTAACAAAGACATGACGACGGATGCATTTTAACTCTTACAAACCCCCTTTCGATATGAGTTGGGAAATTGTGTTAGATGTAAATATAAACGGAATACAATGATTTGCAAATCCTTTTCAAGCCATATTCAGTTGAATATGCTACAAAGACAACATATTTGATGTTCAAACTGATAAACATTTTTTTTTTTTGCACATAATCATTAACGTAAGAATTTGATGCCAGCAACACGTGACAAGGAAGTTGGGAAAGGTGGCAATAAATACTGATAAAGTTGAGGAATGCTCATCAAACACTTATTTGGAACATCCCACGGGTGTGCAGGCTAATTGGGAACAGGTGGGTGCCATGATTGGGTACAAAAACAGATTCCATGAAATGCCAAGTAATTCACAAACAAGGATGGGGCGAGGGTCACAAATTTCTAAGCAAATTGTCAAAGTTTTGGAACAACATTTCTCAACGAGCTATTGCGAGGAATTTAGGGATTTTACCATCTACGGTCCGTAAAATCATCAAAAGATTCAGAGAATATGGAGAAATCACTGCACTTAAGCGATGATATTACGAACCTTTGATCCTGAGGCTGTACTGCACCAAAAACCGACATCAGTGCGTAAAGGATATCACCACATGGACTCAGGAACACTTGATAAAACCACTGTCAGTAACTACAGTTGGTCGCTACATCTGTAGGTGCAAGTTAAAACTCTACTATGCAAAGCGAAAGCCATTTATCAACAACACAAAGGAACGCTGCCGGCTTCTCTGGGCCCGAGATCATTTAAGATGGACTGATGCAAAGTGGAAAAGTGTTCTGTCGTCTGACGAGTCCACATTTCAAATTGTATTTGTAAATATTCGACATTGTGTCATCCGGACCAGAGGGAAAGCGAACCATCAAGACAGTTATCGACGCAAAGTTCAAAAGCCAGCATCTGTGATGGTATGGGGGTGCATTAGTGCCCAAGGCATGGGTAACTTACACATCTGTGAAGGCACCATTAATGCTGAAAGGTCCACACAGGTTTTGGAGCAACATATGTTGTCATCCAAGCAACGTTATCATGGACGCCCCTGCTTATTTCAGCAAAACAATGCCAAGACAAGTGTTACAACAGTGTGGCTTCGTAGTAAAAGAGTGCGGGTACTTTCCTGGCCCGTCTGCAGTCCAGACATGTGTCTCATCGAAAATGTGTGGCGCATTATGAAGCGTAACATACGACAACAAGACCCTGGATTGTTGAACAACTTAAGCTGTACATCAAGCAAGAATGGTAAAGAATTCCACTTTCAAAGCTTCAACAATTAGTTTCCTCAGTTCCCAAACGTTTATTGAGTGTTGTTAAAAGAAAATGTGATGTAACACAGCGGTGAACATGCCCTTTCCCAACTACTTTGGCCCGTGTTGCAGCCATGAAATTCAAAGTTATTATTTGCAAAAAAAAAATAAAGTTTATGAGTTTGAACATCAAATATCTTGTCTTTGTAGCATATTCAACTGAATATGGGTTGAAAAGGATTTGCAAATCATTGTATTCTGTTTATATTTACATCTAACACAATCTCCCAACTCATATGGAAACAGGGTTTGTATTTCAATGGTTGGAATCTGCGCTTATGGATGATATACCAGTTACTATGCTCATCTATTTTAGTTACTATGGTCATCTAAGTCACAGCAGCTCAGAAGAGGCACCAAGCAGTGTAGGTGGGGAGCATTTCCACAGACGCGGAAGAAGATTTTCACCACAAAGTTCTAAAGCTTAGTGATGTATCTCAGTGGTCTCCAACGACCGGACCGCAGAATAATTTTTTATTCATTTTTATTTATGAAAAAAATATATATATTTTTTTATTTTTTATTAAATCAACATAAAAAACACAATATACACCTACAATTAGTGCACCAACCACAAAAACCTCCCTTTTTCATGACAAAGAAAAAAAAAAACAACGTCGAAGTTGATCATATCAGTGTGGACGGGGCAAAGATCCAACAGTGTTTGGCGGTCATACACAAGCAGTGAGCTGACAGAGACGATAATAGACGCAAACAACACAAAAACTAACAGAGCTGACAGCGAGAGACGGCAGGGCAAAGCACAGACTGGCGCCATCTTCTGGAAACTCGGAAATGACGTTACTCAAATAGTGAAAGGTAAGTGTTTTTATTTTTTTTTAATAACCAGCAAGCACAGTACAGTTAGTAGAACAACTGTGTTTTTATTACTGTGTATTTCATAGGTGCTGTCTGAAATTCAACTATTTCTTTTATTTATATATATAATAAAATAAATATATATAGCTACAATTTTAAGAATTTCATATATATATATATATATATATATATATATATATATATATATATATATATATATATATATATATATATATATTTATGAAATACTAGAATGGGTGAATTGGCTGTAAATATACTCTCCTCTTAACAACGCCCCCCGCCCCAACCACGCCCCCAAACCACGGCCCCAAACCACGCCTCCGCTCCCCCCCCGACCACCCCCGCACCCAACCTCCCGAAATCGGAGGTCTCAAGGTTGGCAAGTATGTAACAAGGTAACCAAGAGATCAGAAACAAATCGGATGATAAGTTATTGTTTTTAGTGTATTTTACAGCGGATTTAAGACATGGTTCACAACTGACCTGTAAACATTAGAGATGGTAACAGAAATCTAACACAAGAGGAAGGTGAAATGTTTTGGTCATAAAAGCAGTGAGAATGTGGAGGAGAGAAAACCATCGTGAATCATGCATTCGTTCCATAAACAAACTAAATGGACTTTTTCACATTCATAATTCCCCGCTGCTGTTATCAGACTCCCCCATCGCTGTTTGTCTTGAGCCCACTTCCTCACTTCCTGCCAGCGGCCTCGTCGCCCTTTCCCCACTTCCTGCCTTTCAGCCCTTCATCCTTCCTCCTGCCACGCAACGAGGAAAACAAGCCGTCACTCCGACGCCGTGAAGCGGATCACGCACCTCTGTGTTGACCTCGTGTTATGTTTGTTGCTTGCATTGAAGAGCTACAAACCCTGTTTCCATATGAGTTGGGAAATTGTGTTAGATGTAAATATAAACGGAATACAATGATTTGCAAATCATTTTCAACCCATATTCAGTTGAATATGCTACAAAGACAACATATTTGATGTTCAAACTGATAAACTTTTTTTTGTTGTTGTTGCAAATAAGCATTAACTTTAGAATTTGATGTCAGGAACACGTGACAAAGAAGTTTGGAAAGGTGGAAATAAATACTGATAAAGTTGAGGAATGCTCATCAAACACTTATTTGGAACATCCCACAGGTGTGCAGGCTAATTTGGAACAGGTGGGTGCCATGATTGGGTATAAAAACAGCTTCCCAAAAAATGCTCAGTCTTTCACAAGAAAGGATGGGGCGAGGTACACCCCTTTGTCCACAACTGCGTGAGCAAATAGTCAAACAGTTTAAGAACAACGTTTCTCAAAGTGCAATTGCAAGAAATTTAGGGATTTCAACATCTACGGTCCATAATATCATCAAAAGGTTCAGAGAATCTGGAGAAATCACTCCACGTAAGTGGCATGGCCGGACACCAACATTGAATGACCATGACCTTCGATCCCTCAGATGGCACTGTATCAAAAAACGACATCAATCTTTAAAGGATATCACCACATGAGCTCAGGAACACTTCAGAAAACCACTGTCACTAAATACAGTACGTCGCTACATTTGTAAGTGAAGGTAAGGGCGGTATAGCTCGGTTGGTAGAGTGGCCGTGCCAGCAACTTGAGGGTTCCAGGTTCGATCCCCACTTCCGCTATCCTAGTCACTGCCGTTGTGTCCTTGGGCAAGACACTTTACCCACCTGCTCCCAGTGCCACCCACACTAGTTTAAATGTAACTTAGATATTGGGTTTCACTATGTAAAAGCGCTTTGAATCAATAGAGAAAAGCGCTATGTAAGTATAATTCACTTCACACTCTACTATGCAAAGCGAAAGCCATTTATAAACAACATCCAGAAACTCCGCCGGCTTCTCTGGGCCCGAGATCATCTAAGATGGACTGATACAAAGTAGAAAAGTGTTCTGTGGTCTAACGAGTCCACATTTCAAATTGTTTTTGGAAATATTCGACCTCGTGTTTCCATATGAGTTGGGAAATTGTGTTTGATGTAAATATAAACGGAATACAATGATTTGCAAATAATCATAACTTGTTTTTGGAGATATTCGACATCGTGTAATCCGGACCAAAGGGGAAGCGAACCATCCAGACTGTTATCGACGCAAAGTTCAAAAGCCAGCATCTGTGATGGTATGGGGGTGCATTAGTGCCCGAGGCATGGGTAACTTACACATCCGTGAAGGCACCATTAATGCTGAAAGGTACATACGGGTATTGGAACAACATATGCTGCCATCTAATCGCTGTCTTTTTCATGGACGCCCCTGCTTATTTCAGCAAGACAATGCCAAGCCACATTCAGCACGTGTTACAACAGCGTGGCTTTGTAAAAAAAAAAGAGTGCGGGTACTTTCCTGGCCCGCCTGCAGTCCAGACCTGTCTCCCATGGAAAATGTGTGGCGCATTATGAAGCGTAAAATACGACAGCGGAGACCCCGGACTGTTGAACGACTGAAGCTCTACATTGAACAATAATGGGAAAGAATTGCACTTTCAAAGCTTCAACAATTAGTTTCCTCAGTTCCCAAACGTTTATTGAGTGTTGTTAAAAGAAAAGGTGATGTAACACAGTGGTGAACATGCCCTTTCCCAACTTCTTTGTCATGTGTGGCAGCCATGAAATTCTAAGTTAATTATTTTTTGCAAAAAAAAGTGTATGAGTTTAAACATCAAATATTTTGTCTTTGTGGTGCATTCAACTGAATATGGGTTGAAAAGGATTTGCAAATCATTGTATTCCGTTTATATTTACATCTAACACAATTTCCCAACTCATATGGAAACAGGGTTTGTAGATCCCAGCATGTAAACCAAGTCATTTGACAGGTTTAGATTTTACTTTGTCAAGCAATCTAAATAGATTTTATTTACATTTCTGAGAGAATCAATATGAAGTCTTTCTATTGCTTGACATTATTGTGAAAGAGAGCAACAGTACAAGCCAAATGTAACCGAAGACGAGCCATCACATTTTACGATGTGTTAGTGGTCCCCCCACCCTGCCAAAGCTGAAGACCTCGGGGAAACGCTGCAAAGCCAGCAACACACTTTAGGAGGAGTCAATCAGTGCATTAAGAAGCCATCAGTCTGCATGTTGACACCCTCAAACAGCATGCTGAGAGACGTCCATCTGTCCACCTGTCTGTCTGTCCACGGGGGGGCACACTCCTTTTTAAATGAGCTCCATCCTAATCCAAACACCTTCTGCCAGCCCGTCACTCTTATCTCGGCACCAAACGCCTAGTGGAGAGCTAAAGGTGCTCTTTGAGGGCCTCTGAAAAACACTTGTGCAGGGGTCCCCAAACTATGGCTGGATCCAGCCCGCCAGCATTCAAAATCCGGCCCGCGGAAGTCCCAAGTTTAAAAAAATATAAACAATTATTTTTATTTATTTTTTTAAATCCGTCCTTTGTAATGCATTTTCCACTGCTTGTTACTCTGTGTCTCCTAGCCGCTCAGGCAAATCATATTGTCTAAAAATGCATTTTTCCATCGATGGAGTGCACACTTGATGTCATGTTTTCAGTCAATTAGTGCGCGAGGATTATATATGCATGTGTCTGTATATATATGTATGTACGTATTTATATGTATGTGTGTGTGTGTATATATATATATATGTGTGTATATATATATATATATGTGTGTGTGTGTATATATATATATATGTGTGTATATATATATGTATATATATATGTGTATATATGTACATATATATGTGTATATATACATATATATACATATATGTGTATATATATACATATATGTGTATATATGTATATATATGTGTATATATATACATATATATATGTGTATATACATATACATACATACATATATATACACATACAAACATACATATATATACACATACATATATACATATGTATGTATATATATGTACATATATATGTGTATATACATACATATATATACATGTGTATATATGTACATATGTATATATATATGTGTATATACATACGTGTGTATATATACATACATACATACATTAATACATATATATGTACTTATATATATGTATGTATATATACATACATATATATGTATATATATACATACATATATATGTATATATATATACATACATATATATGTATATATATATATATATATTGATTATACATATATATACATATATAGACATATATTATATATATATATGTATATATATATATATATATATATTGATTATACATATATATACATATATATATATATATATATATATATATATATATATATATATATATATATATATATATATTCAGCCCGCCCCCCTGCCAAATTATTTTAACCCAACGCGGCCCCCGAGTCTATAAATTTGGGGACCACTGGACTTGAGGGTGCAAAGGCATAATAGAAAACACGATGCCAGGAAACACGGATGCAAACAAAACAAAAATCAAGAGCATTTAAAAGTTCTTATCGGAACGACCACGCTCCAGACGGTGTCTTACATGCACGCACGGGCACAAACAAACACACACACACACACACACACACACACACACACACATACACACACACACACACAAGCTCCTCCCCCCTCAAAGTGCCACACTGTTTAGCTTTCACCTTCTTATCTGACCAACAGAAGCATCCAAGCATAGACAAGTGGGCACTTGGGAGGGTCAGCTGACAAGAGGCCAAAAATGACTTTATCACACAGGAGGTGTCAATGTCAGCTTTGACAAATATGAAACTGCACCAGCGGGTAAAAACACATCACGTTACTCTCTTCAAAAGAAGATTGTTTTCCAATATTATGCATGAGTACGAGGGATGGGTGCTTTTTTTCAAGTTAACCATTAGCCGTATTTTGATACAAACAGGCGTATTCTAACAGTCTCTGGACCAGTCGTTCTCGAATGGGGGTACGTGTACCCTTGAGGGTACTTGAAGGTATGCCAAGGGGTACGTGACATTTTTAAATATTCTAAAAATAGCAACAATTCAAAAATCCTTTATAAATATATTTATTGAATAATACTTCAAGAAGTTCATAAACTGTGAAGAAAAATTTGAACAATTCAGTGTTGACAGCTAGATTTTTTTTGTGGACATGTTCCATAAATATTGATGTTAAAGATTTTTTTTTTTGTGAAGAAATGTTTAGAATGAAGTTCATGAATCCAGATGGATCTCTATTACATAGAGAGCACTTTAAGTTGATGATTACTTCTATGTGTAGAAATCTTTATTTATAATTGAATCACTTGTTGCTTTTTCAACAGGTTTTTAGTTATTTTTTTATCTTTTTTTCCAAATAGTTATCAGAAACTGATGACATAGTGCTGTATTTTACTTCTTTATCTCTTTTTTTCCAACCAAAAATGGTAGTGCAGGATAAAAAAAAGCAGTAAGGTGCATACATAATTAAATAAATATATATATATATATATATATATATATATATAAGATTTATTATATATAATCTATCTAAATAAATAGATTACAGTACAGATAAATATATTGCACTTTTTCACATGAGTCCATGTTTATGGATGGATATATGTTATATTGTCTTTTTTATTCCAGCGAGTTAATCCATTTTGGGGGAAGTTGAGGGGAAAATTTCATTATGATGCGTTCAAGAGTCTTACGGCCTGAGGGAAGAAGCTGTTACAGAACCTGGAGGTTCTGCTTCGGAGGCTGCGGAACCTCCTTCTAGAGTCCAGCAGCGGGGGTACTTGAATTAAAAAAATTGTCACAGGGGGTACATCAGTGAAAAAAGGTTGAGAACCACTGCTCTAGACAATGAATTGATTAACTATGGACCCCGACTTAAACAAGTTGAAAAACGTATTTGTTACTATTTAGTGGTCAATTGTACGGAATATGTACTGTACTGTGCAATCAATCAATCAATCAATCAATCAATCAATCAATCTAAGATGGCGGCGCCCGGAGCTCCTGCTAAAGATGGAACATTTGGCAGAAATACCGGACAATTCCACAAACTTTATGGCTGGCTCGCATCGTGGTCACTCCGTGATCACGTACGACCGCCAGACACTTCTGGATGTGGACGAATCGGGCCGTTTTGGACTGATAGACACTTGCGTGCTAGACTTGCTAACTAGCATGGGAATACATCGGCGGCTACATCCAGCGGCCTGTGAAGCAGGGGAGTCTAGTAGCAGCGGGGGCCGTCTACGGAGCAGACGCCAGCGGTGTGATCGGAAACGCGGATGCCGAGCGGGGCTTAAAACAAAGCAGAAGGCTAATCCCCACAGAACACCACTTTCCTCCATCCCGAAGACGGATTTAGATGGAAAATGCGAGACTACTGGTCTGGGTAAGGAGTCAGTTAAATTAGAACAAGTTTTTTCTGCTTTGAGTGTTTCAGAGTTGGACATGTGTTTTACCGAGGTGGCTAACTATGATGCGTGCAGTTTATCAAAGCAACAAACAAACAATCGGAAAATACTCGTTACTGAGGTGGCTAACCATGATGTGTGCAGTTTATCAAAGCAACAAACAAACAATCGGAAAATCCCCGTTACTGAGGTGGCTAACCATGATGCGTGCAGTTTATCAAAGCAACAATCAAACAATCGGAAAATTCCTGTCGTATCAATTCCTAGATATGGTCGTAACTATACTAAATGCACTGGGCATAATAAACACAACATTATTAATATTGCTACTACGGATAATTTGATCAAAAACTCCCTAAAACAGCCCACTACTTATAATATAGGTTTTTTAAACATAAGATCATTGTCTCCTAAAACGTTGTTAGTTAATGATATTATCAGAGACAACAATCTTAACGTCATCGGTCTCAGCGAAACCTGGCTTAAACCAAACGACTTTTTTGCGCTAAATGAGGCATGTCCTCCTAACTTTACACATGCGCATATTGCCCGTCCGCTCAAAAGGGGTGGGGGGGTCGCACTAATATACAACGAAAACTTTAACCTTAGTCCTAACATAAATAATAAATATAAATCGTTTGAGGTGCTTACTATGAGGTCTGTCACACCGCTGCCTCTACACCTGGCTGTTATCTACCGCCCCCCAGGGCCCTATTCGGACTTTATTAATGAATTCTCAAGAGTTCGTTGCTGATCTAGTGACACACGCCGATAATATAATCATAATGGGGGACTTTAATATCCATATGAATACCCCATCGGACCCACCGTGCGTAGCGCTCCAGACTGTAATTGATAGCTGTGGTCTCACACAAATAATAAATGAACCCACGCATCGCAACGGTAATACGATAGACCTAGTGCTTGTCAGGGGCATCACCGTTTCCAAAGTTACGATACTCCCGTATACTAAAGTATTGTCCGATCATTACCTTATAAAATTCGAGGTTCAGACGCATGTTCGTCAAACTAATAATAATAATACCTGCTATAGCAGCCGCAACATTAATACAGCCACAACGACAACTCTTGCTGACCTACTGCCCTCGGTAATGGCACCATTCCCAAAGTATGTGGGCTCTATTGATAACCTCACTAACAACTTTAACGACGCCCTGCGCGAAACCATTGATAACATAGCACCGCTAAAGTTAAAAAAGGCTCCAAAAAAGCGCACCCCGTGGTTTACAGAAGAAACTAGAACTCAGAAATTATTATGTAGAAAGCTGGAACGCAAATGGCGCACGACTAAACTTGAGGTGCACCATCAAGCATGGAGTGATGGTTTAATAACTTATAAACGCATGCTTACCTTAGCTAAAGCTAAATATTACTCAAATCTCATCCACCGTAATAAAAACGATCCTAAATTTTTGTTTAGTACGGTATCATCGCTAACCCAACAAGGGATTCCTTCCAGTAGCTCAACCCACTCAGCTGATGACTTTATGCAATTCTTTTGTAAGAAAATTGAAGTCATTAGAAAGGAGATTAAAGACAATGCGTCCCAGCTACAACGGGGTTCTATTAACACTGACACGATTGTATATACGACGGATACTGCCCTCCAAAATAGTTTCTCTCGTTTTGAGGAAATAACATTAGAGGAATTGTTACGTGTAAATGGAATAAAACAGACAACATGTTTACTTGACCCTCTTCCTGGGAAACTGATCAAGGAGCTTTTTGTATTATTAGGTACATCAGTGCTAAATATTATAAACTTATCACTCTCCTCGGGCACTGTTCCCCTAGCATTCAAAAAAGCGGTTATTCATCCTCTTCTTAAAAGACCTAACCTCGATCCTGACCTCATGGTAAATTACCGACCGGTGTCTCACCTTCCCTTTATTTAAAAAATCCTTGAAAAAATTGTTGCGGAGCAGTTAAATGAACACTTAGCGTCTAACAATCTATGTGAAACCTTTCAATCCGGTTTCAGAGCAAATCACTCCACGGAGACAGCCCTCGCAAAAATGACTAATGATCTATTGCTAACGATGGATTCTGATGCGTCATCTATGTTGCTGCTCCTCGATCTTAGCGCTGCTTTCGATACCGTCGATCATAATATTTTATTAGAACGTATCAAAACACGAATTGGTATGTCAGACTTAGCCCTGTCTTGGTTTAACTCTTATCTTACTGATAGGATGCAGTGTGTCTCCCATAACAATGTGACCTCGGACTACGTTAAGGTAACGTGTGGAGTTCCCCAGGGTTCGGTCCTTGGCCCTGCACTCTTCAGCATCTACATGCTGCCGCTAGGTGACATCATACGCAAATACGGTATTAGCTTTCACTGTTATGCTGATGACACCCAACTCTACATGCCCCTAAAGCTGACCAACACGCCGGATTGTAGTCAGCTGGAGGCGTGTCTTAATGAAATTAAACAATGGATGTCCGCTAACTTTTTGCAACTCAACGCCAAAAAAACGGAAATGCTGATTATCGGTCCTGCTAGACACCGAACTCTATTTAATAATACAACTCTAACATTTGACAACCAAACAATTAAACAAGGCGACACGGTAAAGAATCTGGGTATTATCTTCGACCCAACTCTCTCCTTTGAGGCACACATTAAAAGCGTTACTAAAACAGCCTTCTTTCATCTCCGTAACATCGCTAAAATTCGCTCCATTCTGTCCACTAAAGACGCTGAGATCATTATCCATGCGTTTGTTACGTCTCGCCTCGACTACTGTAACGTATTATTTTCGGGTCTCCCCATGTCTAGCATTAAAAGATTACAGTTGGTACAAAATGCGGCCGCTAGACTTTTGACAAGAACAAGAAAGTTTGATCACATTACGCCTGTACTGGCTCACCTGCACTGGCTTCCTGTGCACTTAAGATGTGACTTTAAGGTTTTACTACTTACGTATAAAATACTACACGGTCTAGCTCCATCTTATCTTGCCGATTGTATTGTACAATATGTCCCGGCAAGAAATCTGCGTTCAAAGGACTCCGGCTTATTAGTGATTCCCAAAGCCCAAAAAAAGTCTACGGGCTATAGAGCATTTTCCGTTCGGGCTCCAGTACTCTGGAATGCCCTCCCGGTAACAGTTCGCGATGCCACCTCAGTAGAAGCATTTAAGTCTCACCTTAAAACTCATTTGTATACTCTAGCCTTTAAATAGACTCCCTTTTTAGACCAGTTGATCTGCCGTTTCTTTTCTTTTTCTTCTATGTCCCTCTGTGTATCGGCTGGGGACATCTCTGCGCTGCTGGTCCGCTACCCTTGGGATGGTTTCCTGCTGGCTCCGCTGTGAACGGGACTCTCGCTGCTGTGTTTGGACTGAACTCTCGCGACTGTGTTGTATCCATTGTGGATTGAACTTTCACAGCATCATGTTAGACCTGCTCGACATCCATTGCTTTCCTCCTCTCTAAGGTTCTCATAGTCATCATTGTCACCGACGTCCCACTGGGTCATTATTGTCACCAATGTCCCACTGGGTGTGAGTTTTCCTTGCCCTTATGTGGGCCTACCGAGGATGTCGTGGTGGTTTGTGCAGCCCTTTGAGACACTAGTGATTTAGGGCTATATAAGTAAACATTGATTGATTGATTGAATCAATCAATCAATCAAAGGTTATAATTTTCAGGATATAAAGGCTCCGTCTCTAAATGTGCTAGCTCGATGATAATCTAAATTGAATATGCCATACTCATGCTACTGTTTTAAATTTGATATTTAAAAAAATGTTTTTCTAGATGCATGATACAATCAAACAGCTACAAGTCCAGTGCTTACAGTATAAACACTTTGTAGGACTCAACAAAAGTTAAGGTTAAAGTACTAATGATTGTCACACACACACAATAGGTGTGGCAAAATTATTCTCTGCATTTGACCCATCACCCCTGATCACCCCTGATCACCCCCTGGGAGGTGAGGGGAGCAGTGAGCAGCAGCGGTGGCCACACCCGGGAATGATTTTTGGGTGATTTAACCCCCAATTCCAACCCTTTATGCTGAGTGCCAAGCAGGAAGGTAATGGCTCCCATTTTACAGTCTTTGGTATGACTCGGCCAGGGTTTGAACTCACCACCTACCGATCTCAGGGCGGACACTCTACCCAATAGGCCACTGAGTAGGTGGCCTAGTGAGTAGAGTCATGGCACTACTTCCTGACTACGGCAACACACCGAGGACACACTGAAATGAATGCATACTTGCAAATGGGACTCATTGTCTACACTGATTTAAAAAACTAATTACAATGCACATTAACCCCCGAGTTTGGAAAATTACTCTTGAAATTAATTCATTATAGTTACTCATTACTTTGCCAGAAAAGTAATTGAATTACCAACTGAATTACTCTTTAATGCATGTAATTTATTACTAGGGGAAGTAATTATTAAATGTATTTAAAACAAACACTTGAAATGTCTGGCATATGTCATTTGTTTACCTTTAAAAGGCAGTGGCTGTTGTCAAGTGACGTGTGACGTCAGCGCCCTGACAGAGCAGCATTGGCTCAGCTGTGTTTGTTAGCTCAGACTCGGGAGTTTGCGGGCAGTGACGGCAGCTCTGTTGAATCTTTTCACTGGATTGTGTTAGCATTAGTTAATGGAGATTAAATGTAATTTCATGGCTGTCTTTACTCCTTGACTTGTTGTTCATTATACCCATGTGCGTGTATTACATGTTTGCTGTGTGATGTTGCCTTCTTCCATTTGATATCAAGTTCATTTTCGTGGGGTATCGGTTCTGGCTTTTGTTGGAAAAAAGATTTCCTGCCTTTAACTTTCTGCGCTTCTGACCCGGTCTTGTTGACATACAACCACATCAAAAGTAGCATGCCGCTTTATATCAAATAAATCGCTAACAGCAGCGTCAAATACATGAAAGTAATTAATTAGCTTTAGTAACACTGTTGCAACTACGTTATTTGGAACGCTGATAAACACACACAAAAGTACCAAAAAGTGATACCGTTGAATACGGGTATCAATTCCCAAGTGCCAAGAACTGGTACCGTATTGGTTCAAATCGGTTCGCATCCCTAACGACTATGCAGTGTGAAAGCTGACGAAATGACAACTTATTTTCCCCTCGGGACTTCTTGCAATTTGATGCAGTCAAGATGAACATCTTCGTCATCAGATGGACGTCTTCTGCCAGTAAAGTGAGGCGAACAATGACAAAACCGGCGATGACTGATGCAACAGTCACACAGCACGCAGAAAAAAAATATATGTGAAAACTGGTGCCAGCAGCAAAGCATACTTTGAGTCAGTCGGTCTGTAGTTAAGTTTTTCAACACGGGCTGTGTTTATGTGTATAATTGGACAAGACAGAGCCGGGTCACAGGGTTAGCATTTGGTGGCGTAACACACCAGCAGAGATTGGACAATACTTTTAGCCCCGACCGCAAATGCTAGACTGCAAAAAAATGAAAGGCTGGAATCAGAATCTAAGAGAAGGGCACGCACGCACACGCACACGCACACACACACACACACACACACACACACACACACACACACACACACACACACACACACACACACACACACACACACACACACACACACACGTATGTCCTATTTGGAAAGGTAAATAACAACTACACTGACCTGAAGGGACAAACACGAAGCAATGTCCCAACATTCTAAAAACACAAATGATCCAAAACAAACATACAAAAAATAAAACAAATACACAAGGACACATATAAATCCCCAAAACAATTGCCTGAGACAAATGCTGCAAGTTCACAGAACAAAACAAAAGTGAGCCAAGCTACTACACTGCAAAAAGGGAAATATACCATATTTTACGGACTATAAGTCGCAGTTTTTTTCATAGTTTGGCAGGGGGTGCGACTTATACTCAGGAGCGACTAATGTGTGAAATTATTAACACATTACCGTAAAATATCAGATATTATTTAGCTCATTCACATAAGAGACTAGACGTATAAGATTTAGTGGGATTTAGCAATCAGGAGTGACAGATTGTTTGGTAAACGTATAGCATGTTCTATATCAGTGGGTTAAAAATATTTTTTGCAAACCAGTAATCATAGTCTGCAAATGATGTGTTGTTTAGTGTCTGTACTGTCTAGAGCAGTGGTCCCCAACCACCGGGCCGCAGAAGAATTTTTGATACATTTTTATAAATAAAAAAAATAATAATAATAAAATAAAATAATAATAATTCATTCATTAAATCAACATAAAAACACAATATACACTTACAATTAGTGCACCAACCACAAAAACCTCCCCTTTTCATGACAAAAACGTCCCTTTTTCATGACAGAGAAAAAAAAAAAAAAAAAGGATCCCCCCCACCCCCGGGCCACGAGACAAATTATTAAGCGTTGACCGGTCCGCGGATACAAAAAGGTTGGGGACCACTGGTCTAGAGCTCAGCAGAGTAGCCGTGTAATACTCTCTTATATCAGTAGGTGGCAGCAGGTAGCTAATTGCTTTGTAGATGTGGGAAATAGTGGGAGGCAGTGTGCAGGTAAAAAGGTGTCTAGTTAACCAAAAATAAACAAAAGGTGGGTGCCCCTAAGAAAAGGCATTGAAGCTTAGGGAAGGCTACGCAGAACGAAACTAATACTGAACTGACTACAAAGTAAAAAAAAACAAAAAACAATGCTGCACGACAGCAAAAACTTACTGTGGAGCAGACGGCGTCCATAAAGTACATCCGAATATGACTGACAATCAACAATGTCCCCACAAAGAATGATAAAAACAACTTCAATAGTCGTAATTGCTAAAAATAAAAAGGTGCGGGGAATATCGCTCTAAAGGAAAATACCCCAAAAAAGAGAAAAAGCCACCAAAATAGGAGCGCAAGACAAGAAGTAAAAGACTACACAGAGGAAAAGAGCAAAAAAGTGTAAATAAGTCAGGGTGTGATGTGACAGATGGTGACAGTACACCTACTTTGAGACAAGAGCTATAGTCATGCATGCTTGCTTATGCTTTAAAGTCATATCCAACAATTGCGACAACCACTTATTACTGTCTACTGCGTTTTGTTTTTTAGTGAATTCTGCTAGTTGTGTGCCTCCACATTTTTCCAGCGCAAAAAATGTGCCTTGGCTCCAAAGAGGTTGAAAAACACTGTTCTATATGTTATAGTTATTTTAATGACTCTTACCATAATATGTTAGGTTAACATACCAGGCACCTTCTCAGTTGGTTATTTATGCCTCATATAACGTACACTTATTCAGCCTGTTGTTCACTATTCTTTATTTATTTTAAATTGCCTTTCAAATGTCTATTCTTGGTGTTGGGTTTTCCATCCATCCATTTTCTACCGCTTATTCCCTTTTGGGGTAGCGGGGGGCGCTGGCGCCTATCTCAGCTACAATCGAGCGGAAGGCGGTGTACACCCTGGACAGGGTTTTATCAAATACATTTCCCCAAAAATGTGACTTATACTCCAGTGCGACTTAAATATGTTTTTTTCCTTCTTTATTATGCATTTTCAGCAGGTGCGACTTATAGTCCGAAAAATACGGTAAGTAAGATTAAATATCTCGAATAAGAGTGATATTTGCTTATTTTCTGTCTGATGAGATACATTTTATGTTAGAGCAGGGGTGTCAAACTCAAATACAGAGTGGGCCAAAATTTTAAACGGAAAAAAGCCGCGGGCCAAGGTTGAACAAATTAACCTTTTAATAGGGACCCAAACAAGTTTTGCAATAAATATTGAACAAGCAAGGCTTTTATAACTTTAGTGACATGCAAAATCCAGTTTCAAATAATAACAATAATAATAAAAAAAATATCAATGGCATATCACATAAAGTTTAAATAAAAATGTTATGCCTTTTTTTCTATTTGCAATCTTCTGAGGTAAGAGTCATTTTTTTTCCACAGGCTAATAATACATTTGAAAATAAAATAACAATAATGAATGAACCAAACATTCAAGCCTTGAAGTAGCAAGAGAAAATGCATGAATAAAACGTTAATTATTGGTCAGTTTGCTGGAAGTTTCCCGGAAGAGTTAGTGCTGCAAGGGGTTCTGGGTATTTGTTCTGTTGTGTTACGGTGCGGATGTTCACCCGAAATGTGTTTGTCATTCTTGTTTGGTGTGGATTGAAAGTGTGGCGCATATTTGTAACAGTGCTAAAGTTGTTTGTACGGCCACCCTCAGTGTGACCTGTATGGGTTTTGACCAAGTATGCCTTGCATTCAGTTGTGTGTGTGTGTGTGTGTGTAAAAGCCACACATATTATGTGACACGCTGTTAGTATGGAGGAAAAGCGGACGTGACGACAGGTTGTAGAGAACGCTAAAGGCAGTGCCTTAAATGCACGCCCCCAATAGAGTTGTCCTGGTGGAAATCGGTAGAAATTCAGGAGAATGGTTGCCCCGGAAGATTTTCGGGAGGGGCACTGAACTTCAGGAGTCTACCGAGAAAATTAGGAGGGTTGGCAAGTATGAGTATTAGCGGTGAATGCGGTGTTACAGCGGCACCGACGCTGTATAACACCGGCGGGCCAGCTCCAATGCTAAATTGATATTGCCTCAGGGGCCAAATTAAATTACACGGCGGACCAGATTTGGCCCGCGGGCCAGAGTTTGACACCCATGTTAGAGGGTTTTGGTCTTAAATGATCTCAGTAAGATATTACAGCTTGTTGCTGAGATTTTATGATTGAGTAAAACATGCTTGAAACTGCTGCAAAGCTGTGTCATCAACACTCACAAGTATAAAACTACTTTTTTAATGTAATAATTGACTTACTTCAAGCATGAAAACAAAAATCATGATGCCGAGCGCATATCATGATGTCAAGATAATGGCACTAGCATTTACTTAATTTAAGAATATTTTTCAACATATTGAGAAAAGGTCTCATTTTTTTTCTACCAAGAAAAGTGCACTTGTTATTAGTGAGAATATACTTATTTTAAGGCATTTTTTTGGTTCATTTGACTTGTTTTTGAAAGTCTTGCTTGACAAGCCGAATGTTCTTGCTCTATTGGCAGAAAATGTTGCTTAGTTCAAATAGAATACCCCTAATTTTTGCATTTTTTTCTTTCTTGTTTTTTGACCACTAACTTTTTGCAGTGTAGGGTGCTGGACTGGGTAAAATAAATAGTCCCTGTAAAAATGGTATGTTATAAAAATACTTTTAAATATTACATCTTAAAGGGGAACATTATCACAATTTCAAAAGGGTTAAAAACAATAAAAATCAGTTCCCAGTGGCTTGTTTTATTTTTCGAAGTTTTTTTTTAATTTTACACCTCCCGGAATATTCCTAAAAAAAGCTTTAAAGTTCTTGATTTTCGCCAATAGCGATGTGAATGTCCATTTCCCTGTGACGTCATACAGTGCTGCCAATACAAACAACATGGCGGTTACCACAGCAAATTATAGCGACATTAGCCCGGATTCAGACTCGGATTTCAGCGGCTTAAGCGATTCAACAGATTACAAATGTATTGAAACAGATGGTCGGAGTATGGAGGCAGATAGCGAAAACAAAATTGAAGAAGAAATTGAAGCTATTGAGCAAATAGCTATTGACGCTATTCGGCCATAGCATGGGTGTACCTATTGAAGTGGCCCATAGCATGGCTGCCTTATTAGCATCGCCGGTAAAATGTGCGGACCAAACGATCAGGACTTTCGCATCTTGTGACACTGGAGCTACTTAAATCCGTCGATTGGTAAGTGTTTGTTTCGCATTAAATGTGGGTATCTAGTTTCAAATGTACATACAGCTAGCGTAAATAGCATGTTAGCATCCATTAGCGTAGCATGTTAGCACCGTGACCATGCCGTGACCAAATATGTCTGATTAGCACATAAGTCAACATCAACAAAACTCACCTTTGTAATTTTGTTGACTTAATCGTTGCAAATGCATCTGCAGGTTATCCATACATCTCTGTGCCATGTCTGTCTTAGCATCGCCGGTAAAATGTAGAGACACTCTGGCACATTCAATGGGGGTCTGGCGGCCGATTTCTTGCCAGTGGTGCAACTTGAATCCCTCCCTGTTAGTGTTGTTACACCCTCCGACAACATACCGACGAGGCGTGATGTCTCCAAGGTTCCAAAAAATAGTCAAAAAAACGGAAAATAACAGAGCTGAGACCCGGTGTTTGTAATGTGAAAATGAATATGGCGGGTGTGTTACCTCGGTGACGTCACGTTCTGACGTCATAGCTAAAAGACCGATAAACAGAAAGGCGTTTAATTTGCCAAAATTCACCCATTTAGAGTTTGGAATTCGGTTAAAAAAATACATGGTCTTTTTTCTGCAAGATCAAGGTATATATTGACGCTTGCATAGGTTTGGTGATAATGTTCCCCTTTAAGTCAGACACCCTCAAGGTCTGGTCCACCTGGTAGCTTTTCTAACTCCCTGTAAGCCTAGATAAGCTTCTGGTGGCCTGGATCAGTGGTTCTCAAATGGGGGTACGCGTACTGGGGGTACTTGAAGGTATGCCATGGGGTACGTGAGATTTTTAAAAAATATTCTAAAAATAGCAGCAAGAAAGACCACTACAAATGAGCAATATTTTGCACTGTTATACAATTTAATAAATCCAGAAACTGATGACAAAGTGCTGTATTTTACTTCTTTTTCAACCAAAAATGCTTTGCTCTGATTAGGGGGTACTTGAATTAAAAAAATGTTCACAGGGGGTACATCACTGAAAAAAATTTCAGAACCACCGGCCTGGATAACTTACTAGTAGCTCAACTGACAATCCTGGTAGCCTGAATAACTCTCTGGTAGTCTGGCTGAATTCCATTCTGTGCACTTGCAGCATTTCTGTCATGCAGATGTTTTGGGGATTTGTGCGTGTTTTCTGCATTTGCATCATGTTTCTTTTTGTATTTATATTCGATCCTGCAGCATTTAGGTGCTTACAGCAGGGGTGTCCAAACTTTTTCCACTGAGGGCCACACACGGAAAAATGAAACCATGCGGGGGCCGTTTTGATATTTTTCATTTTCAAACCATAACAAAATATATGGATTCTTTTTTTTTTTTAACCTTCAGGACTCCCAGGGACCATAGAGGGTCTCCGTCATTAACATGTTAAAAATAAGTAAAAACATTTTTCACTTTTTATGTAACGCTTACAGTAAATCTCTATATCAACTTCAGGTTAATATAAAGTTAAAAAAAAAAAAAAAAAAAGGTTTTATGCCTTTTCAGTCAAAGACAACTTTTTTTTTTTTTTTTTTATAGTAAAACTGAAATATGCAGTATTTCCCCCATTGCCCAAAACATTCAGAAAGCAATGTTTGATCTGTAGTAATTGGAGCCCTAAAAAGATCAATAATGCAGGACACCATTGTTTTAAATGTATTATTATTTCTGAGTAATCACAGTGAAAAAATAAATAAAATCCCACTAAATATCTTTGGGATCCAAAAGGTCCCCCACTCATAAAGTGATACATTTGTATTATTATTTGTTTTAATTTCAACACTTAAGTTACGAGATCAACTTCAGATATATCTGTTGATTTTACGTTTGAACTATTATTTTGTTGGTTTTATGCTCTTTTGTCAAAGAAAACACTGTTTTTATATGGCAACCACACTGTATATGCCAGGGGTCACCAATGCGGTGCCAGGGGTCACCAATGCGGTGCCCGCGGGCACCAAGTCGCCCGTAAGGATTAGATGAGTAGCCCGCTGGCCTGTTCTAAAAATAGCTCAAATAGCAGCACTTACCAGTGAGCTGTCTATATTTTTTGTATTTACTAGCAAGCTGGTCTCGCTTTGCTCGACATTTTTAATTCTAAGAGAGACAAAACTCAAATAGATATTTGAAAATCCAAGAAAATATTTTAAAGTCTTGGTCTTCACTTGTTTGAATAAACTCATTTATTTTTTTACTTTGCTTCTTGTAACATGCAGAAAGACAATTTGAGAAAAAATACAACCTCAAAAATGATTTTATGATATTTAAACACATATACCTTTTTACCTTTTAAATTCATTCCTCTTCTTTCCTGACAGTTTAAATCAATGTTCAAGTAAATTTATTTTTTTATTGTAAAGAATAATAAATACATTTTAATGTAATTCTTCCTTTTAACTTCTGTTTTTTCGACAAAGAATATTTATGAAATATTTCTTCAAACTTATTATGATTAAAATTCAAAAAAAATATTCTGGCAAATCTAGAAAATCTTCAGAATCAAATTTAAAGTCTTTTGAATTTCTTTTAAAATTTTTGTTCTGGAAAATCCAGAAGAAATTTGTCTTTGTTAGAAATATAGCTTGGTCCAATTTGTTATATATTCTAACAAAGTGCAGATTGGATTTTAACCTATTTAAAACATAGCAACAAAATTCTAAAATTAATCTTAATCAGGGAAAATTACTAATGATGTCCCATAAATTCTTTTTTTAAGTTTTTCAAAAAGATTCGAATGAGCTAGTTTTTCTCTTTTTTTTTTCGGTCGAATTTTGAATTTTAAGGAGTCGAAATTGAAGATAAACTATGTTTCAAAATTTAATTTCATTTTTTTCCTGTTTTCTCCTATTTTAAACCGTTCAATAAAGTGTTTTTTTCATCATTTATTCTCTACAAGTGAAGTGAATGAATGATATTTATAAAGCGCATTTTCTCTAGTGACTCAAAGCGCTTTACATAGTGAAACCCAATATGTAAGTTACATTTAAACCAGTGTGTGTGGCACTGGGAGCAGGTAGGTAAAAGTGTTTTGCCCAAGGACACAACGGCAGTGTCTAGGACGGCGGAAGCGGGAATAGAACCTGCAACCCTCAAGTTGCTGGCACGGCAGTTCTACCAACCGAGCTAAACCGCACCACAAAAAAAACTTCCGTAAATGGAAAAAAAAATGTACGACGGAATGACAGACATAAATACCCATATATATATATATATATATATATATATATATATATATATATATATATATATTTGTTTATTAAAGGTAAATTGAGCAAATTGGGGGCTTCACGGTGGCAGAGGGGTTAGTGCGTCTGCCTCACAATACGAAGGTCCTGCAGTCCTGGGTTCAAATCCAGGCTCGGGATCTTTCTGTGTGGAGTTTGCATGTTCTCCCCGTGAATGCGTGGGTTCCCTCCGGGTACTCCGGCTTCCTCCCACTTCCAAAGACATGCACCTGGGGATAGGTTGATTGGCAACACTAAAAAATTGGCCCTAGTGTGTGAATGTGAGTGTGAATGTTGTCTGTCTATCTGTGTTGGCCCTGCGATGAGCTGGCGACTTGTCCAGGGTGTACCCCGCCTTCCGCCCGATTGTAGCTGAGATAGGCGCCAGCGCCCCCCGCGACCCCGAAAGGGAATAAGCGGTAGAAAATGGATGGATGGATGGATGAGCAAATTGGCTATTTCTGGCATTTATTTAAGTTTGTATCAAACTGGTAGCCCTTCGCATTAATCAGTACCCAAGAAGTAGCTCTTGGTTTCAAAAAGGTTACTGACCCATGGTATATGCACATATTACTGTCCACATAAAACAATATAAAGTGAAATATTTGAAGTACTTAGAGCCTTAAATAGGTCAATAATTCATCAAAAAATTTTTATTTTTTTAGCATTGGCAATAAGAGCAAAATAAAGAAAAACAAAAGAAAAACAAACAGCCTGCATGGCAGCTTTGTGTCAACATTGCAACTTTTCCCTGTAAGATTTCACCTCATTCTACTTTTTTTCAGTGTTTTTTTATTTATTTTTGTAATAGCATTTCCGGAATGTGTGGCGGGCCGCTAAACAATTAGCTGCGGGCCACAAATGGCCCCCGGGCCGCACTTTGGACACTTTACAGCATTTTTTTCATTTGCATATGTGACTTTTTTTGGTTTAGGATCATTACCGTGTTTGCCACCGTAAAGAACACATCCAGCACATTCCGTGAGGAAGGCAAGCCCATTTTCTAGAGCAGGGGTCGGGAACCTTTTTGACTGAGAGAGCCAAGAAGCCAAATATTTGAAAATGTATTTCCGTAAGAGCCATATAATATTTTTTTTAAACACTGAACACAACTAAACACGTGCATTTTTAAGTAAGACCAACATTTCATGTCTCTTATTCTTTCTAAAAACATTGTTATTATGAAGCTAAATATGAAGGGGCGTGGCCTGCGGGCCTGCAGCGAAGCAGGGTGTTGCCAGGACCGGTCTCGAAATCAGCGACAGGTGCGTAGATGGCCCAGCTGGGCCTAGTTATCTAATCACCTGTCGCTCTGTTTATAAGCAGCAGCTAGGAGGAGAGACGAGGTCGGGGCTGGAGCCAGAGCGCGAGCGAGAACGAAAAAGAAAAAGACAAATGCTGGAAAGCAACTGAGAGACTTACTGAAAAATAAAACAATATTGTAACCCTGAAACAGGCTCTCATGTCGGTGCTTGGTGGTCTGAAGAACCCACAAGAGGGCAAGCCCCACTCTAACCAATAATAAATAACTTCTTACCATTAACGCAACTTCTTGAACATAAAAATGCATGAGAATGTTTTGTATTTTGAACGTTATTTTTCATTACAAGTGGAATAATTCATTACTTATCGTGTTAAGCAGCGTCAGCTCAAATTTATCCGAGAGCCAGATGCGGTCATCAAAAGAGCCACATCTGGCTCGCGAGCCATAGTTTCCCTACCCTTGTTCTAGAGACAACGTTGTTAGAGTGTCCGCCCTGAGATCGGTAGGTCGTGAGTTCAAACCCCGGCTGAGTCATACCAAAGACTATAAAAATGGGACCCATTACCTCCCTGCTTGGCACTCAGCATCAAGGGTTGGAATTGGGGGTTAAATCACCATAAATGATTCCCGGGCGCAGCACCGCTGCTGCTCACTGCTCCCCTCACCTCCCAAGGGGTGATCAAGGGGATGGGTCAAATGCAGAGAATAATTTCGCCACACCTAGTATGTGTGTGACAATCATTGGTACTTTAATTTTAACAGCAGAGATGTGTCGTGTATTATAGAGACAAGTCAACACAAATTGTTAGAATTATAAATGACTTGGCGTAAAGTTTAGAAGTACAGTAGGCTGGCACTGCTTTTAGCTGCACATAAATAACTTGTGATCACACTTGTGCCCACCACTTGAATGTAGATTAGCGCTGACCTCCCACCCAAGTGCAATGCACACACACACACACACACACACACACGCACACACGCACACACACACACACTCACACACGCGCTTGCACAGACCCACAAACTTGTGCTGTGCATTGTGTTGCGACCGTTAAAAGTTTCACGGTTCACAAAAACTGGCTAATGATGGCGTCTGCGTCTATTTAGAAACAAACATAACGAGAGCATACCTCTTCCTGCGTTTCTTCGTCAGAACACGCCGACGTGGATTCGCTGTCCGATTCCGAGCTCCCACTTGACAGAGCCAGACAGCCCTCCACCTGGCCGGTCCCGGTCTGACTAAACAGAGCTTGTAACAGTCCCGGTTCAAGCTGGTCCCACGCCGGGTCGTTGGACACGAGCGCGGGGAAATCCAGAGCGGATCCATCAGACTCCCAGTCGCTGTCCCCCGTCACGGAGCCCAGGACAAACTCCACGCCGTCCAACCCTGACTGGGTCCCCTCTGAATACGAGTCCAAATCCTGGACGTCCTCGCAGGCCGAGGTGACGTCCGAGGGCCCTGACTGGGGCCGCTCAGGTGCTGCCATGTAAACAAAGCTGTCGGGGGACATGAGGGGACCTTCCTCGTCTTTGTTTTGTCCCGAGCAGGAACAGGGCTTTAATACAGGACTGGGGGGAATGGAGTCTTCAAGCGGGGATGGGGGACTCTCATTCAGACACTGTGGAGGTGCAGACACGGCCAAGTAAACAAAACAATCCGATATGACAAAGGCTTCTGGGTCTTTCATGTCGATGGCAGCAGCGCATGTGTTTGACTTCATGGCAGAATGAGGTAGAGAGGATGTGGGGTTTGAATCTGTAAAGTGAGGGGCTAGAGGAGGTACAGAGTCTGACTTTGGACTGCTTGTTGTCACTTCTGCAGTAGTTTCCAGATCAGAAATGTCAAGTTCTGAGGACACATTTGTGTGGGCCATATTTTGTGGGTCACACTCAAAGGACGTCCCATCAGTCTCCATCTCCAATGGGTCCTCCTGACAGGACGTTTGAACGTCTACATTCTCTTCAGATTGGTTGTGGTTTTCTCCTCCCATTGTGTGCAGATGCTCTACCACAGCTTCCTCAGTACTGTCCAAACTGGACTGGTCAAACAAATCCCAGTCTGCTTCAAATTTGTCTTCTTTTGATTCTGGCGTATATGTCTCTCCTTTCTCTGTCTGCTCAGCAAAAGGATTCACGGGGCTCTGAGGAGAAGGGGTGTCTCTCTCTTTCCATTCCTCCCTTTCCTGCTCTGATGAGGCCCCACTGTCCATGTCTGTCTCGGTCAGTGCTGGTCTACCCTGTCCACTGTCTGTCTCAGTAGTGGCTGTGTCCAGTAGAAACAGCCCACTAGAGTCGGACTCTTGTTGGAAACCAAGAGCCGAGTCTGTTGGGAAACTGGCTTCCTCTTCCTCTCCTTCATTAAAGACCACTTGTCCATCTTCATCAATGAGACAATGTTCTTTTTCACAGTCTTGTGCTCGCATTGAGTCAAAGTTCTTCAGGTGAAGTGACTCTAAAGAGGCAAATTCAACTAAAGCGAGTGTACCTTCAAGACTTTCCCAGTCAGGATTAGGTTCTTGCTCTCTCTCCTCTTCCTCCGAAAAAGGACAGGAATATGGATCCTGAGGCTCGGGGTCTACACTCATTTCCACTCCCTCCTTATCCTCCTCCTCTTCACATTGTCTCTCCAGCTCAAGGAAGAGGTCATCTGATTCCGCCTCTGAGCTGGGGCAGGGTGAGGAGCTGGGGGGCTTGGGGCCTCCAAACCCCACAGGGGGGGTCAATACAGGCCAATGTCCAGAAGAGCTTGTTAAATCCCATCCGTCTGATTCTAACGTTTCCCAAGACTCGTCCATGAGTTCCCTGTTATCTAATTTAAGGACCGCCTCCCACTCTCGCTCTTCCCTCTCAGCCCTGTTTTCCTTTGCTTTCGCCCTTTCTAGACTCCACATGTCCTCCATCTGAGGCCTTTCCGGATCGTTCTCGTTTTCTTCTAGCTCCTCCAGAATTCTACGCTCGTCGTCCTCAAATTTGAGCTCAGATGCTGTGCGCTCTCTGAGATCCCCTCCCCACCCGAGCAGACCCTCGTCCCCACCAACATGACTGATACAAGGGGAGAGAGGCAGACCTCTGTACGCTAACCCCTCATTTTCCTTCAAGAATGGAGATGGAGGGTCCAGCAGATAAAGTGCCTCCTCATCCTGGTTACTCTCCTCACTCAAAAGAGGAGGCAAAGGAGGGAGGACAGGGAAGTTATGTCTTAAACCCACTTGGGTCTTTTTCCCAGTTCTTATATTGCGAGGCCATGTGCGTGCCTTGGTCGGCGGGCAGAACACCGGCTTTGGTGGAATAAGTGGGGCGTCGTCTCCCTGGTCTTGTTCCAAAAGAGGAGAATCCCTCTCCGAATCTGAGGATTTAATCAATTCTAAAGTTTCTTCTGGAATTTGCTTTATTCCTGTTTTAGAGGAGCTTGTAGTCCGTCTATGTCCGACAAGTCTTCGAGGGCTATGCTGAGGTGAGAGCTCAGAAATCCCGGAGGTCTGAGTCGGACAAAAGAGTTCTTTGGAGGGTGAGGACACCTGTTCAAAGTGTTTAGCCTGTTTGTGCAATAGAACATGAACCGGCTTTTGCTTTAAGGGATACTGCAGAAGAGGAGGCACCAAACAAATGGTGGGCGAGGACGAGACTGGAGGAGTGTGGGGAGCAGAGGTGAAAGGCGAGTGCGTGTAAGAAGGTAAGGAGGGAGTGGAGGAGGTAGGAGTGGACGGTTGAGGTGGTTGAGCCGCAAGAGAGGAGAGGGGGAGCCCCGCCCCTGATGAACGCTTTTCTGAACTTTCAATAGATGAGAACTCAAGTCTCTCAGCAAATTCTGGAAAAGTTGGTGGCATAAAGGCCTTCCAGGAGCGCCGGTTGGGATTGTCCTTCTTCTCCCCGGCCTGATGCCGCCTCTTGGCCACAATAGACACTCCCGAGGCAGAGGCAGATGTTGCATTAGGCAGCCCTGACCCAACAATGCCAATGGGCGGTGACATAACCTGAGCATCGCCGGTCAACTTTAAGGCATCAAAAATCACCCTTTCATCAAGCTTCCTAGCTCCACCCATGTTCTCTACAGCTCTGCAGACAAACACGCCTCCTATGTCGGTTCCAATGGTGCCATTGCTGGACAGGGTGCTCCCCTCTCCCCTCATCTCCCCGCCGGAGCAGAGCGTGCTTCGCGACGGTTGGCATAATTTCGCCCCTTGGTCGATTTGCTCATTGATGCGCATGGTGTCATAGATGGATCGCTGCGGGACGTAGCAGTCCTCGATGTACGCCTCATCCTCGTCGCTTTTCCCCAAACAGCGGGGACTCTGCCGGAGACAGTCCGGGCGACTCAGGGGCTTCCCCATGGTGTCCTTACCAACTTTGGCAGAAAGCTAACAGTGGGTCTTGTTTGAAGTGCCACAGTTGGCAGTTAAAAAACAACATACAAAGAGACTGTCTCTCTTTTTCCACACAATCATAGAGCACATTTGTCATAGAGTCCAACAAGTCCTTGGATGATGCTCACACCTATGTCACCTCTACATCTGTGCACTCCTTTGCTCTTTGTGCGATGCTGCGTGGCATCAGCGAGGCAGCGACACAGGCGGACCTCCCTCTCGCCACCATATTAATCACCAGCTTTGTTTATTTAAAAGCTTGTTGAGAGTGGGACAAGGGTGGAGGGGATTGGCGAGAGGGAGGGGTAGAGTCGTCATCTCGTCCTCTGAGAGGTGCAAAGTCCAACATGAGTCGAGCTAGGAGCAGATAACATCCCTTTGTGTCGCCTTCACGACAGACCTCCTCCATGCTCAAAAACAAAACGTAATTCCATGGCTTCCGGTGGGCTTTTGCTCTAGGAGCAGACCTGATCCCGCCGCCGTCCCCTCATGTCGGTGGCAGCGTGAAGCGAGGGTTTTGACAAGTTGCAGGCAGGGAAGTGTAAAAGTTTCCTTTTAAGGTGACAACACCCACACTCCTATCTCCAGAAAAACGAGTGCATGCTAAGTGCAAACAAGAAAAGAGAAATCCGGCTGAAGTACGTCTCTCATCATACAGAATCAGGGATTTCGTATCGTCGCCGTGAAAACCGCCGGCATCGGTGCACAAAAGCAGCCCAATATTTGCTAAACGCAGAACAAAGAGGAAACCCGCGTCCTTGTTGGAAAGAAATCCCTGTCAGTGTTTCAAAGCTGCTCTTTTATCCTGCGTTCTCCCCCTCTCATCCTGGGACCGTCCACGGCTCCAGGGAAGAGGTAGTCCGGCAGCGCCAGCGCAGGCAGGTTCTTCTGGGGGTGGATCAAAAAAAAAAGGCAGGAGGCTGGGGAGGGTGTTGATTCCAAATCTCGGCAGGCAGGCGGGGAAGTGTAGCGAGTCGTGGGATTGTATCCAGGGGGCAAAGACCCAGACAGAGCTCCAAGCTTGGGTTCCAGCTCCGGCTTGCGGGTGAGACGTCCTCCTCCTCCCCCCTCGTTAGCAAAACGTAACACTTGTCACACTTCCCCGTCGGCTCTCTTCAGTCTGGGAGCGCGTAACAAAGTGCCACGCGATCCCAGTTCCCCTTTTTCTTTTCTTTCATGCAAGTGGGCTGCCAAGCTGTGCTGTCTGCTCTCAGGCCGCCACACCGCTCAAATGGTTTGCAGCTGCTAAAAAAATCTCACTCTCTCATTCGCTCTAACTCCCACCCCCTTTCTCTCTCTCTCTCTTTCGCTCTCTCTTCTTTCTCTTTCTTGCTGTTTGGATTTGAATTCAGCTCCGTTTGTTCAGTTTCCTGCACGGGCATTAAAAGACAGGAAGTGCACCAATCTGGTTGGTTTCCTGTCTTGCAAAAGAGAACTTGTAATGGGAGGCGGGGCTTGAGAGAAAGTTATGCGTGAAGGAAATCCCACAGATGCCAAACAATTAGAGGGTGAAAATATGTAAGTCGGCTTTCCCTCTTCTTGGCAATAAAATGATGTGGTGTGAGGGCAAAAAAAAAAAAACGTCCAGTGAGACTCAGAGGACACGAAGAATAGAAAAAGAAAGGACCAGAGGAATGGAAGTAGGCAGCGAGGAGGCGGGGCTAACAGAACTGACATGTGAAGATGATGATTGTGTTTTCTGCCCACGAAGCAACAGTCCAGTCTTTGTGTAAGTTTATTAGCTAGGTTTTCATCCACAAGAAGACAACAGCGAGGGGAGTGGATCCAATTAAGGAGCGCAGCCGGTGTAAAAGGAGTAAAGACACGCCGCTACCAGAAGGAAAAAAAAAAAAAGTGGGTGATTCACAGGCTCCACTTGTGCATTCTCATCTGTGCTTGAAACTCAATCCCGGCTGGGGGAGACCAGCGAGGGGCCAGGCGGGAGCGGCGGGGAGGAGGGCGGCCGGTCGTCTGGCCCTTTTCAAAATTCCACAGGCGAGCAGCCCCTCGCACGCCCGCTCTGTCAGTCAGAAGCCGGATAGTGGCGGCCGGGTAACCTGCAACCCTCAAGGCAGCTCCGCATTGTTCTGGGCCGCTATCTAAAGTTTCAGGCTTCCCACGGCCAGATGTGTGCTTCCTCCTCCTCTTCCTCTACTTTCCTCTGCCTTTAAAGGTCCCCTATCTTGCCGACGTGACTTTTAGACAAGGCTCATGTGTCCCAAAAGCCTAATTCATCCCCCTGGAAGCCTGAAGGGAAAAAAACAGTAACCTCCCTCACTTTTGATAGCAAGGCTTTTGAAGTTTCTGCTTTTCCTTAAGTCCTGAAGGACTAATCTCAGGTCCCGGGCTTCGCTGCACATCTTAAAATGCAACCCCACCCACTATCTATCATTTGGGCTTGATTGTATCATACACGTTTCGAGGGATCGCCGACGAGGAGGGGTGTGGAACATGTGAAAAGTGGATCAAGGGCAATACATATTTTAAAGGCCTACTGAAACCCACTACTACCGACCACGCAGTCTGATAGTTTATATATCAATGATGAAATATTAACATTGCAACACATGCCAATACGGCCTTTTTAGTTTACTAAATTGCAATTTTAAATTTCCCGCGAAGTATACTGTTGAAAACGTCGCGGTATGATGACGCGTGACGTCAGTGGTGGTAGCGGACATTCTTCTAGCCCGATCCCAGCTATGAGTCGTCTGCTTTAATCGCATAATTACACAGTATTCTGGACATCTGTGTTACTGAATCTTTTGCAATTTGTTCAATTAATAATGGAGAAGTCAAAGAAGAGAAGATGTAGGTGGGAAGCGGTGGATTGCAGCTGCCTTTAGCAACACAAACACAGCCGGTGTTTCCTTGTTTAAAATTCCCGAAGGTGAAGCTTTACTATGGAACAGAGCGTTCAAGCGAACATGGTTCTCTACCACATGTCAACCGGCAGGTTTCGGTGAAAAAATTGTGCTAATAAATCGTCTCTTACCGTAGACATGAACGGAGCTTGCGTTCTCCTGCAGCTGCGGACTATTACCTCCTCCCACCGAAGACACTGGCGGTCACCACACCCCTCCGACTTTCAGGTACCATATAATCTCACTAAAACACTAGTAACACAATAAGCAGATAAGGGATTTTCCAGAAATATCCTAGTAAATGTGTCTAATAACATCTGAATCGCTCCCACTGCCCTCGCCTTTTTTTTTTCTAGTCCTTCACTCTCACTATCCTCATCCACGAATCTTACATCCTCACTCAAATTAATGGGGAAATTTTTGCTTTCTCGGTCCGAATAGCTCTTGCTGCTGGAGGCTATGATTATAATCAATGTGAGGAGCCCTACAACCGGATGACGTCACACGCACATCGTCTGCTACTTCCGGTACAGGCAAGGCTTTTTTATGAGCAACCAAAAGTTGCGAACTTTATTGTCGATGTTCTCTACTAAATCCTTTCAGCAAAAATATGGCAATATCGCGAAATGATCAAGTATGACACATAGAATGGACCTGCTATCCCCGTTTAAATAAGAACATTTCAGTTCATTAAAACACTAGTAACACAATAAGCAGATAAGGGATTTTCCAGAATTATCCTAGTAAATGTGTCTAATAACATCTGAATCGCTCCCACTGCCCTCGCCTTTTTTTTTTCTAGTCCTTCACTTTCACTATCCTCATCCACGAATCTTTCATCCTCACTCAAATTAATGGGGAAATTTTTGCTTTCTCGGTCCGAATAGCTCTTGCTGCTGGAGGCTATGATTATAATCAATGTGAGGAGCCCTACAACCGGTGACGTCACACGCACATCGTCTGCTACTTCCGGTACAGGCAAGGCTTTTTTATGAGCAACCAAAAGTTGTGAACTTTATTGTTGATGTTCTCTACTAAATCCTTTCAGCAAAAATATGGCAATATCGCGAAATGATCAAGTATGACACATAGAATGGACCTGCTATCCCCGTTTAAATAAGAACATTTCAGTTCATTAAAACACTAGTAACACAATAAGCAGATAAGGGATTTTCCAGAATTATCCTAGTAAATGTGTCTAATAACATCTGAATCGCTCCCACTGCCTTAGCCTTTTATTTTGTAGTCCTTCACTCTCACTATCCTCATCCACGAATCTTTCATCCTCCCTCAAATTAATGGGGAAATTGTCGCTTTCTCGGTCCGAATAGCTCTTGCTGCTGGAGGCTATGATTATAAACAATGTGAGGATGTGAGGAGCCCTACAACTGGTGACGTCAAGTGCACATCGTCTGCGACTTCCGGTACAGGCAAGGCTTTTTTTTATCAGCGACCAAAAGTTGCGAACTTTATCGTCGATGTTCTCTACTAAATCCTTTCAGCAAAAATATGGCAATATCGCGAAATGATCAAGTATGACACATAGAATGGACCTGATATCCCCGTTTAAATAAGAACATCTCAGTTCAGTCGGCCTTTAAATATGTTTAAAGGGGAGCATGAAAGCGGTCCAAAACATGGCTGATCTTCATCAGGCCTTCACAACAACAACGCACACTCGCACTGGTCTCACTCAACTGTTGCTCTCGTGGCCTGCATGTCAAACATGCTAAATACTCCACTGTTTCGCTTCTGCTACCCCCACAACACACACACACACACACACACACACACGCACACACACACACACACACGCACACACACACACACACACACACACACACACACACACACACACACACACACACACACACACACACACACACAGAGTCAGTTGCAGTGCAGCTGTCACTGCTGCGTCTCAGGCAAACGTCTTCATGGTAACAAAAGGGGTTTGTCCTGCTTTACTGCACACGCACACAAAACAACACACACACACGTACAACCACATGTGCCGTGCACAAGTCCTCACGTGATCTACTGCTCCCTCCCCACCGCCATATCAAAGCAGACATTGAAAGGTTATTAGCATGTGACATAATGTGAAAAGGTGCAAAACTACAATGCAAAAGACCGATAAAGGGATTAAGGAAGTTAATTTGTTCAATTCAATCACACGTCATTGTCCCCTGTCCCCCATTATTGACAGCCAGACCCTCTGACTGACCCTGCGTGATTTGCGTTAAGATTCTATTTGATTAGTTCATGCCTCTGCACATCAGTCGCCTTGCCTTTAATTATCTCCATTCCATCATCAGGACGGCTCTATGAGTCACGGAGGGGGCGGGGGGAGAGTCTTTGGGGCGGAGCCAGGGACAGGAGTTTATAGAAGGGTGAAGACATGCAAGGCTGGCAAAGCAAAGCATGTTGCTGCTGCACTGTGGGCGAGTCTTGAACAGATTAAAAATGGCGACGTTACGGGGTCTGAGCGTGCAGTATTTGGGTTCTTCACACTAAAATATGGAGTGATAATTACTATTTTGATGATGTGTCTCAAGTGGGACACTTTAAAAAGTACAGTGTGTGTGCCTGTGTGTACAGTGTAGTGCTGTCCCAAATGCATTACAGTTGTTTATTACTATCAAATCCCTGATCCAGCTCAGTGGCCTTGAGGTTAGTTAGTTAGAGTGTCCGTCCTGAGACTGGGAGGTTGTGAGTTCAAACACCGGTCGTACCAAAGACTACAAAATAAATGGGACCCGTTGCCTCCCATTGCCTTCGCATCAAGGGTTAGAATTGGGACATTATTGAGTTTTTTTGTTTTTGTTAGTGTTCTTGAAAAAAGGAACCCAAGCTAAAGTCTTCACAAGCTGCTTTGCTTCTTCTGCCTCTGTCTCACACCCAGCATTGTCCCTCCCACATAACCATCTGATTGGTTACTTACAAAGCGATAACAGCCAATCAGCAGTGCGTATTCAGAGCGCATGTCGTCAATGCTTCAGCGTTGAGCAGAATAGGTGTTTAGCAGGTGAACATAAGACAGCGGACTCTCCCCAAATGATAATAAACACCTCACAGTAGTCAACTCCTACTAACATCACTATGAGCCCGTTGACCTTCTAGAAACATAAACTGCAGCTCAGCTCGCTCGCAGTTCTGGCTTGAGGTGAAGGCTAATTAGCTTCTAGCGTAATGTTAGCTCATTTTGCTGTGTGTGTGTGTGTGTGTGTGTGTGTGTGTGTGTGTGTGTGTGTGTGTGTGTGTGTTATGGGGAGCAAAGCCCTGTCTGTCAGTTATTGCACTTGAACTCCATGGTGTTCAGGGATGAATAGTCTCTTCTTTTGCTATTGTACTATTTTTTCAGCTATAGTTACATTGATCATTAGTAATGTAGCAGCTTAGTTTTGAAAGGCAGGGTCCCTGCTATCACATGTTGACAAAAATATAATAAAAATCAACTACAGGCTTCCCAAATGCTGTAATAAATTAAGCATGATGAGTTGACTTGAAACTGTTAAATGTTGTCAGTTTTTATATGTAGAAAAAAAGTATTGTCATTTTATTTAATCAAAGCGACAATTTGAGGCAGTTTAATGTGGATTAAAGTGGGCAGAATTATTATAGTGTTCCCAATTTTAAAAGGATAAAGCCATTGTTTATAATTTTGGTAAATAAATAAGCAAAACATTTATATTTTGTTGTTTTCTTGCTGTACCGAAAATGAACCGAACCGTGACCTCTAAACCGAGGGACGTACCGAACCGAAATTTTTGTGTACTGTTACACCCCAAATTTTATATATATATATATATATATATATATATATATATATATATAAAATTGAACTCCATGGCGTTCAGGGATGAATAGTCTCTCCTTTTGCTATTGTACTATTTTTTCAGCTATAGTTACATTGATCATTAGTAATGTAGCAGCTTAGTTTTATATATATATATATATATATATATATATATATATATATATATATATATATAAACATACACACTCCTCAATAAATCCTAAAACCCTCACCGTGCCGCTCTACAAACCACTAGAAATGATAGTAAAAACTTTCTTCTGACTCTTAAGTTGAACATTAACTCGGCTTCCTCATGGAGACACACAACCTGAAGGAAAATATGTGTGGACACACACTGGCTACACACGCAAACGCATCGGAAAGCAGCCAGTTTGATACGCACGTGTGAATAATGTGGCGAAGAATTTCCACAACATAAACACTTTGGAGTTCAATTCCCAAGTGTTTCGCTGGGAACACACCTGGGTGGCTCCCTGCTGGGAGGGCATCCCTGCTCGCTCTCTCACACATTTACACACACTTCCTAACATGTTACTCCTGCACACACAAACCATTTCCTAATATTTGACCTCGTTCAGAGAAAAATAAGATATTACATTTCTCAGAAAGAATGAAAAGGGTGGAAAGTGAGTGGGCGGGGCCGAGCCGTGGCGTGCCTTTCTAATTCACAACAGCTGAAGCAACGCAGGACCTGAAAGTGGAGCACGCGCACATTAGATGTCTGACATGTTTAGTTCAGAAACAATGGCGGACAATCCTTTCTTGATTTCCAAAACACACACATGTGGCACAAAAACGGGTGTAGAGGTGTCAGCAGTTTACAGGAAAACTTCACCCAGGCAAATAAAGTTGTGAGATTTAAGATATGAGGTTAGGCAAATTCGATCACTGTGCATGCGTTCAGATGACACACTGATCTCCTCTGAAACTACAAACACTGCCTTTTCTAAGGTTCTTCTTCCACATCCAAACTCTTCCAATCATGCCTTTGTGGAGCTGCTTCTGTACAAAGGGGGTTCACCATAACAAACCGAGATAAAGAATAAAGATCCAGGCACATCTAACGGACTACATAAAATAAGCCGCACCCACTAACTTTTAGGAAAATTATGTTTCCATATGAGTTGGGGAATTGTGTTAGATGTAAATATAAACGGAATACAATGATTTGCAAATCATTTTCAACCCATATTCAATTGACTGCACTACAAAGACAAGATATTTGATGTTCAAACTCATAAACTTTTTTTTTTTTTGCAAATAATAATTAACTTAGAATTTCATGGCTGCAACACGTGCCAAAGTAGTTGGGAAAGGGCATGTTCACCACTGTGTTACATTACCTTTTCTTTTAACAACACTCAATAAACATTTAGGATCTGAGGAAACTAATTGTTGAAGCTTTGAAAGTGGAATTCTTTCCCATTCTTGTTTTATGTAGAGCTTCATTCGTTCAACAGTCCGGGGTCTCCGCTGTCGTATTTTACGCTTCATAATGCGCCACACATTTTCCATGGGAGACAGGTCTGGACTGCAGGCGGGCCAAGAAAGTACCCGCACTCTTTTTTTTTACGAAGCCACGCTGTTGTAACACGTGCTGAATGTGGCTTGGCTTTGTCTTGCTGAAATAAGCAGGGGCGTCCATGAAAAAGACGGCGCTTAGATGACAACATATGTTGCTCCAAAACCTGTATGTACCTTTCAGCATTAATGGTGCCTTCACAGATGTGTAGGTTACCCATGCCTTGGGCACTAATGCACCCCCATACCATCACAGATGCTGGCTTTTGAACTTTGCGTCGATAACAGTCTGGATGGTTCGCTTCCCCTTTGGTCCGGATTACACGATGTCGAATATTTCCAAAAACAAGTTATGATTATTTGCAAATCATTGTATTCCGTTTATATTTACATCAAACACAATTTCCCAACTCATATGGAAACAGGGCTTGTATTAGCCACATGTTTATAAGCCGCGGATATAAACGTTGTGAAATTAGTCATTTACACAGAAGTATTTTGTACATTTTTATTTACAAACCTAATTTTTTTTTAACGCTGTCTGTAACATGGCAGTAAAATGTCTATTCAAACAAAACAGAAGCCATCGTCATGAACCCATTAGCTGTGGAAGCTAGCTCTCCAATCAGCTAAACCGACTCAGTAACTCCACGGTGTCGTTTTGGTTATTTTACGAAACTGAAGCAATGTCAATCAATCAATGTTGACTTATATACATACTTGCCAACACTCCCGATTTTCCCGAATTTCAGTGCCCATCCCGAAAATCTCCCGGGGCAACCATTCTCCCGAATTACTCCCGATTTCCACTCTGTCAACAATTTAGGGGCGTGAATTAATGGCACTGCCTTTAAGGCACTGCCTTTAGCGTCTGCTACAACCTGTCGCCACGTCCGCTTTTCCGCCATACAAACAACGTGCCGGCCAAGTTACATAATACATGCGGCTTTTTCATCACACACATCAGTGAAAGCAACGCATACTTGGTCAACAGCCATACAGGTCACACTGAGGGTGGCTGTATAAACAACTTTAACACTGTTAGAAAAAATGCGCCACACTGTGAACCAACACCAAACAAGGATGACAAACACATTTCGGGAGAACATCCGCACCGTAACACAACATAAACGCAACAGAACAAATACCCAGGACCCCTTGCAGCACTGACTCTCTCGGGTTGCTACAATATACACCCCCGCTACTACCAACCCCACCTACCTCAACCCCCCATCTCCCGAATTCGAAGGTCTCAAGGTTGGCAAGTATGCACACAATATATGCGGCTTTTCAGACACACATAAGTGAATGCAAGCATACTTGGTCAACAGCCATACAGGTCACACTGAGGGTGGCCGTATAAACAACACCTACAAAAAATGCGCCACACTGTGAACCCACACCAAACAAGAACGACAAACACATTTCGGGAGAACATCCGCACCAAAACACAACATAAACACAACAGAACAAATACCCAGAACCCCTTGCAACACTAACTCTTCCAGGATGCTACAATATACACCCCAGCCCCCTCCTACACCCCATCTCCCGAATTCGGAGGTCTCAAGGTTGGCAAGTATGCTTATATAGCCCGCAATCATAAATGTCTCAAAGGGCTGCACGAGTCACAAGGACATCCTCGGCTCAGATCCCACATTAGAGCAAGAAAAAAAAACCTCAAACAATGGAAGGGATCGCAGAAATCAAAATGTAGGGGAAAAAGCAGCGGCTTCCATACATCCATTTTCTACCTGTTGTCCCTTTTGGGGCTGCGGGGGGATGCTGGAGCCTATCTCAGCTGCATTCGGGCGGAAGGCAGGGTACACCCTGGACAAGTTGCCACCTCATCGCAGGGCCAACACAGATAGACAGACAACATTCACACACTAAGGGCAATTTAATGTTGCCCATCAACCTATACCCAGGTGCATGTCTTTGGGCTTGAACTCAGGACTACTCAGGGACCTTCGTATTGTGAGGCACATGCACCACCGTGCTGCCCTGATTAAAAGCGGTGTCGATATCATTTTCTTCATGTAGGCCCGCGAAGGGAGAAGTAGTCTGACCCAGTTTCGCTCCGCGTTTACACCCACAACCTTTTTTTGTGTGTGTGTGTGTGTGTGTGCGTGCGTGCGTTCTTGTATTCCTCCCCTTCTTGAGACATCAACACACACAAAAAAAACTACCATCCATATGAGTATCTGGGAGGTGGTGGTGGTGATACAAAAATGACTCACAAAGATTCTCTCTGGAGACTTTGATGAGGTCTAGGATGACGTAACATTATCAGTAGAGGTCAACAACGTGAGCGGCGAAATGGGAGGGGAGGTCATCATTTAGTGCGCACACACACACACACACACACACACACACACACACACACACACACACACACACACGATAGTTTTGGTGCATCTACAGCAGGGGTGTCCAAACTTTATCCCCTGAGGGTCGCACACTGAAAAATCAAAGCCAGTGAGGGCCATTTTGATCATTTTTATTTTAAAAAACAATACAATATGTGTATAAAAAACATACATATGGGCCACCACTCAGGCTTGAGTGGTGACCAAAGAGTTTTGGTCAAAAAAATATAAAAAATGTGTCATTATTCAGTATTATTATTTTTATTATTATTCAAGTTTTAAATCTCTAAATCAACATTAGGTCTATCTGTCAATATAGTGATTTTAAAGTTGTATGCTCTTTTTGTCACAAAAACACAACAAGTTTTTTTATGGAAAAATCACAAAATATGCAATATTGAATTCACCCAACAACTTTTTAAGTGGAATATTTGAGATTATATAATAATTGGAGCATTAAAAAGGTCAATAACTCATAACACTATTTTAATTCATTATTATTTTTTGAGCAATGACACTTAAAAACAAATCACACTAAAATTATTGGGGATCCAAAAGGGTCCTACTCATTAAAGTGTTAAAAAATAAATTATACATTTTTTTACTGTTTACTTTTAACACAACAATGTCGAGATCAACTTCAGATCTTTCCGTCAATTATAAGTTTTATTGTAGTTTATGTTTTTTGTTTGTTCATTTTAGACCCTTCTTTAAAAAAAAAACAGCTCAGTTTTTATATGGCAAACACAAAATATGCAACATTTTCCATTAAAAATATCTCAAAGTGGAAAATTTAACGTGACATAATTGGAGCCTTGAATAGGTCAATAATTCATAATGACATTGATTTTGATTAATTATTATTTTTTACAGAAAGAAACAGCCTGCATGGCAGCTTTGTGTTATTACAGTAAACTTTGCAACATTTTCTTGTTACATTTCACCCGTTTGCTCTTTTGTGTCACTTTTTTCGTATTTTTAAAATGTGCCGTGGGGCCGTTAAAATATTACCTGTGGGCCGCAAATGGCCCCCGGGCAGCACTTTGGACACCCCTGATCTACACACCTCGTCAGTGAGTGTCGGCTGCACTTGGAAGGGCATAGTGAGGCAGCGGCATGCAGGGGGGAGGGGGAGTGCTGATGCCGCACCCTAGTGTGTGCGTGTGTGTGTGTGTGTTTGTGTGTGTGTGTGTGTGTGTGTGTGTGTGTGTGTGTGTGTGTGTGTGTGTGTGTGTGTGTGTGTGTGTGTGTGTGTGTGTGTGTGTGTGTGTGTGTGTGTGTGTGTGTGTGTGCGTGCGCAGACAGCTGAGATTCCAGCCCTGGCCCAAAAAAGACAGGCAGGAATCAGAAGCATCCTCAGATGCAACAGGAATGAAAGACCGATGGGAAACTTTTTGTTGGGAGAAACATCACCTCTAACCCCCCCCCCCCCCCCCCTCCCACCCATTCTTTTAGGCATCACGATGACATCATGGCTCTGGTTTGGAAAGGGGTAGGAGAGGGGGGAGGGGATGGGCCCAGACAGTGTTTAGCTTTGAAATGAGCTGGATCGCTTACATGCACACTGCAGTTTAAGTTAGGTTTTAACTTCCCAGCAGGACATCTTTGCTGCTATTCTTAATATCTCCACATAAAAACTTCCATCCTCGGCTAACTAAAAATAGCCCCCTCCCACCCTGACGGAGCCCCTCCGTATTTACTGACGCTGTCGTCTACCTCAGTGGTTCTCAAATGGGTGTACGCGTACCTGCTGGGGGTACTTGTAGATATGCCAAGGGGTAAGTGAGATTTTTTTTTAAATATTCTAAAAATAGCAACAATTCAAAAATCCTTCATAAATTTATTCATTGAATATTACTTCAACAAAATATGAATGTAAGTTCATAAACTGTGAAAAGAAAAGCAACAATGCAATATTCAGTGTTGACAGCTAGATCTTTTGTAGACATGTTCCATAAATATTGATGTTAAATATTTCTCTTCACGGTGGCAGAGGGGTTAGTGCGTCTGCCTCACAATACGAAGGTCCTGCAGTCCTGGGTTCAAATCCAGGCTCGGGATCTTTCTGTGTGGGGTTTGCATGTTCTCCCCGTGAATGCGTGGGTTCCCTCCGGGTACTCCGGCTTCCTCCCACTTCCAAAGACATGCACCTGGGGATAGGTTGATTGGCAACACTAAATTGGCCCTAGTGTGTGAATGTGAGTGTGAATGTTGTCTGTCTATCTGTGTTGGCCCTGCGATGAGGTGGCGACTTGTCCAGGGTATACCCCGCCTTCTGCCCGATTGTAGCTGAGATAGGCGCCAGCGCCCCCCGCGACCCCGAAAGGGAATGAGCGGTAGAAAATGGATGGATGGATGGATGGATGTTTAGGATTAAGTTCAAGAATCCAGATGGATCTCTATTACAATCCCCAAAGAGGGCACTCTAAGTTGATGATTACTTCTATGTGTAGAAATCTTTATTTATAATTGAATCACTTTGTGGCAAGACGGAGCCGGTGCGGGGCACGCTGGAGCCCTGCCCAAGATGGCGGCAAGGAGGCGGAGAGTGCCGGGAGCGATGCTTCGAGCGAGATCAGGTGCGTGGTTCGCACACCGGCATAATAATAATAATAATAATAATGGATTAGATTTATATCGCGCTTTTCTATTGTTAGATACTCAAAGCGCTCACAGGGAAGTGGGAACCCATCATTCATTCACACCTGGTGGTGGTAAACTACATATATAGCCACAGCTGCCCTGGGGTAGACTGACGGAAGCGTGGCTGCCAGTTTGCGCCTACGGCCCCTCCGACCACCACCGATCATTCATTCATCATTCATTCACCAGTGTGAGCGGCACCGGGGGCAAGGGTGAAGTGTCCTGCCCAAGGACACAACGGCAGCGATTTGGATGTCAATAGGTGGGAAACGAACCTGCAACCCTCAGGTTTCTGGCACGGTCGCTCTACCCACTACGCCATGCCGCCCCTTACATTTACCATATCTCCTCTGGCTGTATAAAAGGGGAGAAGGAGGAGGGATCATGGCAGAAGGAGTTGGAGAGCCTGCAACGACAAACGAAGAGCAACAGACAGCGAGCCGCAGACAGCGGCGACGCGGCCGGCTAAAAGCGAGCGAGGAGCGAGCAGGAGAGAAGGAGCTGAAAAGCGTCCCGACCCGAAGACAAAGCTTGTGTTATTTGAAAAATTAAACAAGAGTCAAACCTGCTCAGCAATGTCTTTCCTTGATGGTCCGTGGAACGACGGCAGGAGTCCGTTACACACTTGTTGATTTTTCAACAAGTTTTTTGTTATTTTTATGTCTTTTTTCCAAATAGTTCAAGAAAGACCACTAGAAATGAACAATTTTTTGCACTATTATACAATTTAATAAATCAGAAACTGATGACAAAGTGCTGTATTTTACTTCTTTATCTCTTTTTTTTTAAACCAAAAATGCTTTGCTCTGATTAGGGGGTACTTGAATTAAAAAAATGTTCACAGGCTGTACGTCACCGAAAAAAGGTTGAGAACCACTGCTTTAAAACATACGCAGTATACATGTATACCAGGGCTGTGAATCTTTGGGTGTCCCACAATTCGATTCGATTCAAAATCATTTTTTTTCCCAATTCAACACGATTCTCGAATCAAAAACGTTTTTTTTCCCCAATTCAGAAGGATTCTGTATTCATTCAATACATAGGATTTCAGCAGGATCCACACCAGTCTGCTGACATACTAGAAGAGTAGTAGACTTTTGTAAAAAGCTTTTATAATTGTAAAGGACAATTTTTATCAACTGATTGCAATAATGTAAATTTGTTTTAACTATTAAACGAACCAAAAATATGACTTATTTTATCTTTGTGAAAACATTGGACACAGTGTGATGTCAAGCTTATGAGATGCGATGCAAGTGTAAGCCACTGTGACACTATTGTTCTTTTTTTATTTTTTATAAATGTCTAATGATAATGTCAATGAGGGATTTTTAATCACTGCTATGCTGAAATAAAATAAAAAACAAATTAAACATTTTTAAAAAATAAATCGATTCCAAAAAAATGAGTATCGATTGTGAATCACACAATGTGAGACTCGCGATTCAAATTTGAATCGATTTTGTCCCACACCCCTAATGTATACATCATAGTGTCTTCAAAGTGCATTTTCTTTATATAAAGTAGGGACTTTTTTCAAAGTTAGAAGCAATTAATCATGTATACATTAGGGGTGTAACGGTACACAAAAATTTGGGTTCGGTACGTACCTCGGTTCAGAGGTCACGGTTCGGTTTATTTTCGGTACAGTAAGAAAACAACAAAATATTAATGTTTTGATTATTTTTTTTAAAACATTTGCTAAATCTTCCACCAATAATATTTTTCTTAGTGGAATATTTGATGTGAAGTAATGGGTAACTTGGATGGGTCATTAATTCATAATAACATTGATTTTGATTCAATATTATGTTTTGAGCAATGACAGTTTGAAAGAAAAAAACAGCTTTGTTTTTTAGTCAATGTTGCAACTTTTTCTAAATTACATTTAGCCTTTAAGCTTTTTTATTTCACTTTTGTTATGTTTTTTTTATTTTAATAGTATTTTTAGAATTTGCCGTGAGCCTTTAAAACATTAGCTGTGGGCCGCAAATGGCTTCCGGGGCACACTTTTGACACCCCTGCTGTAGATAATAAAAAATAAAATCTGATAAATCTATGGATAAAAAGCAGAATCTGGAGACGGATGCGCGTTTATCATAACTCTCTCGCTCTCTCCCTCACCAATGCTGCTGCGCGCACCACTTTTTGTTGTTGTTTTTAACCCTTTCTTAACCCTGAACGTACATTGAAAATACACGCAACCCTAACTTAAAATGCCGGACATTCGAGGCATTTAAGAAATCCCACCTGGACAGCTCCGCAAAGAGGACATATCACGTGATAAGAGGAGGTGTGGTCAGTCTATCAAAGCCCGATGCTAGCATGCCGTGTGTTTTTTAATTTTTTTAAATGATTTAAACTTTTATTAGTAGATTGCACAGTACAGTACATATTCCGTACAATTGACCACTAAATGGTAACACCCCAATAAGTTGTTCAACTTGTTTAAGTCAGGGTCCACGTTAATCAATTCATGGTGCCTCGGTGTGCATTGTTTACAAAACGTGCGGTGCGCTACTTAATATATCCGTGTCGTTCGGTACACCTCCGAACCGAACCGAATCCCCCGTACCGTAACGGTTCAATACAAATACACGTACCGTTACACCCCTAATATACGTTGTTTCATATGCAGAAATCTCTTTCACTACACAAATGTTTCGGTTGGCGAACCATGTTTAAAGGGGAACATTATCACAATTTCAAAAGGGTTGAAAACAATAAAAATCAGTTCCGAGTGGCTTTTTTTTATTTTTCAAAGTTTTTTTCAAAATTTTACACCTCCCGGAATATCCCTTAAAAAAGCTTTAAAGTTCTTGATTTTCGCTATTTGCGATGCGACTGTCCATTTCCCTGTGACGTCATACAGGGCTGCCAATACAAACAACATGGCGGTTAGCACAGCAAGATATAGCGACATTAGCTCGGATTCAGACTCAGATTTCAGCGGTTTAAGCGATTGAACAGATTACGCATGTATTATAAATAAATAAATAAATGGGTTGTACTTGTATAGCGCTTTTCTACCTTCAAGGTACTCAAAGCGCTTTGACACTACTTCCACATTTACCCATTCACACACACATTCACGCACTGATGGAGGGAGCTGCCATGCAAGGCGCCAACCAGCACCCATCAGGAGCAAGGGTGAAGTGTCTTGCTCAGGACACAACGGACGTGACGAGGTTGGTACAAGGTGGGATTTGAACCAGTGACCCTCGGGTTGCGCACGGCCACTCTCCCACTGCGCCACGCCGTCCCTATTGAAACAGATGGTCGGAGTATGGAGGCAGATAGCGAAAACGAAATTGAAGAACAAACTGAAGCTATTGAGCGAATAGCTATTGACGCTATTCGGCCATAGCATGGGTGTACCTAATGAAGAGGCCCATAGCATGGCTGCCTTATTAGCATCGCCGGTAAAATGTGCGGACCAAACGATCAGGACTTTCGCATCTTGTGACACTGGAGCAACTTAAATACGTCGATTGGTAAGTGTTTGTTTTGCATTAAATGTGGGTATCTAGTTTCAAATGTACATACAGCTAGCGTAAATAGCATGTTAGCATCGATTAGCGTAGCATGTTAGCATCGATTAGCTGGCAGTCATGCTGCGACCAAATATGTCTGATTAGCACATAAGTCAACAACATCAACAAAACTCACCTTTGTGATTTAGTTGACTTAATCGTTGCAAATGTATCTGCAGGTTATCCATACATCTCTGTGCCATGTCTGTCTTAGCATCGCCGGTAAAATGTGCAGACATTCTGGCACATTCAATGGGGGTCTGGCGGCAGATTTCTTGCCAGTGGTGCAACTTGAATCCCTCCGTTAGTGTTGTTACACCCTCCGACAACAAACCGACGAGGCATGATGTCTCCAAAGTTCCAAAAAATAGTCGAAAAAATGGAAAATAACAGAGCTGAGTCCCGGTGTTTGTAATGTGTTGAAAATGAAAATGGCGGTTGTGTTACCTCGGTGACGTCACGTTCTGACGTCATTGCTACGAGACCGATAAACAGAAAGGCGTTTAATTTGCCAAAATTCATCCATTTAGAGTTTGGAAATCGGTTAAAAAAATACATGGTCTTTTTTCTGCAATATCAAGGTATATATTGACGCTTGCATAGGTCTGGTGATAATGTTCCCCTTTAAGAACCAATTAATTTATTCTGCCAGATACATGCCATATTCGCTTTTAGGTCACCCTAAAACGGTGGGATTTTGTACAAAATCCTAGTAAATATACATGAGAACTGAGTATGTAACATTTTAACCGTCTATATTTCGGCAGGTTATAATTGCTAGTCCGTATGCAAGAAATCATTTGAGGCGTCTGCATGTGTCACGTCGAAATGTCGTGGAGCCGCTCTTTAGTGAGGAAGAGGATAGAGTGAAGATGATGTAGGAGGTTGGGAGAAGGACAAAGCTGAAAGGAAAGTACACCAGTGTTCTTCCATCCTCCCACGCATGTGGAGGCGCTCACACGCCAGAAAGAAAAGCACGCCGGATGGTTTCAGAAGCACTGAAACTGTTGGACTCACACGGGCCATCCATCACGCCGATAAAGGCCGAACCTTCCTCCACACGGACGTCACCATGTCGTCTCCTGGGAGGGGCCGCCAGGGCCAGAGAAATGTGCCCGACTGAAAGGGGCAGCGTGAGCTCGGCGGCAGTGAAGGCCGTAAAATCCAAAAGGCAGCAACTCCGTGTTGTGCAGTACAACACCTCTTACACAACTACGCACAAAGCATCACGAGGGGGACACTTGTGAATAACAATATATAATCTTTACTACCTTGTAAGGCAGGGGTGTCCAAATTTTGGCCCACGGGCAGGCGTCTTCAATTTGGCCCGTGAGACAGCACAAGACCAATAAGCAATTTAGATGTGTTTCCAAAACATACAACTAGCCAATGTTCTTAATAGCTGCCATTTTTTCGCCATCTGGTGGCCAAGGTAAGTAATTCAAGTCAGTGACCACTAATTGTAAAATCCATTTGACTCATTGAACAGCATATACTTATATGACCCAATCCAAACAACCTTCTCTAGTCATGATGCAGAAAAAAAAAAAATTCTACCAGCCTAAAAATTCAACAAACACGGTCACACATAACACAACCTCCTCATTATAGTTTTTGGATATTATACAAAAAAAAAATGTCCAATCCGCATAATCCATTGCAAGAGATGATGGGAAAATGCAAATCCCTCTCTTCACACTTAACCATGTTGGGGGCATTTTAGCTGCTTGATATTTCTTATTTAAACTTTAAGGAGGTCGTCACGGAAGTGAATAGAATAGAATAGAAAGTACTTTACTGATCCCTGGGGGAAATTCAGCACCACAGTTCGCTCACAATAGACATAATTATATATATATATATATATATATATATATATATATATATATATATATATATATATATATATATATATATAATGAAATAATGAATACAAGACAAGGAGTAAAATTTTCACATATTCTTAAACATTCGTAATAATTATTAATCATTATATATATATACATATATATATATATATATATATATATATATATATATATATATATATATGTGTGTGTGTGTGTTTATTCCGTATGAAACCCAGTAACTAGGGCTGGGCGATATTGCCTTTTTTTAATATCGCGATAACTTTAAGCCATATTGCGATATGGTATGTGGTATGTTACTAAGGTTATGAAATTCTCTTCATTCTGTAGTGAGTGACTTTACAAATTATGCTACATATTAGCAGTAATGCTACTTTTTATAGCAACGCTTTTTCCCCCCACACTTGACAAATTACGGTTGTCTGTTCGACATATTCCCACTTGAAGCCGAACCACCGCCAGACGATGGAAACCCTGCTGTTTTTATTGGGAATTAAGTCTTCCTTCATTTGTTACCAGATCCGCAGCTTCTTTCTCTCGTACGGCTACTTTAGCAGCTAACGTTAGCCACGCCGCTACTTCTCTGCTGGGCAAGGGCGTGTATGTGACGTATGACGTGACAGTTTGTGACGTATGTAAGAATGTGCGCCTGCTTGTCTGTGAGGAGACACAGGAAAGAGCGAGGAGAGCCTGAAGTGTACGCCCACAGCTAAAAGTCCTGCGTGAGAACGTATACTCCAATATTACGATATAGTCATGTTCTATATCGCACAGAGACAAACCCGCGATATAAAGTATATATCGATATATCGCTCAGCCCTACCAGTAACATACAAATAAGTCATTTAAAAAAAAAATCATACAATGTGATTTCCGGATTATGTCTCTAACAGTAGAAACACATCAATGGTGAACATTTCAGACTTCTCCCTAATTTTTAAGTGGGAGAACTTGCAAAATTGCAGTGTGTGCAAATACTTGTGGACCATCCATCCATCCATCCATCCATTCATCCATCCATCCATCCATCCATCCATCCATTTACCACCGCTTATCCAAGTCCAGGTCACAGGGGCAGCAGTCTAAGCAGAGATGCCCAGACTTCCCTGTCCCTGGCCACCTCCTCTAGTTCCACAGGGGGGATACCGAGGCGTTCCCAGGCCAGGTGTGAGACATAGTCCCTCCTACGTCTCCTGGGTCTGCCCCGAGGCCTCCTCCCAGCTGGCCATGCCCAAAACACCTCACCAGGGAGGCGTCCGTAGTTGATAGCTGAGCCATCTCAGCTGTCTCCTCTCCACATGAAGGAGCAGCGGCTCTACTCTGAGTCTCTCCCGGATGACCGAGCTCATCCCCCTCTCTCTAAAAGGTGATCTCAGAAATCCTGCGGCGAAAACTCACTTCTGCCGCTTGTATTCACAACCTCATCCTTTTGGTCATTACCCAAAACTCACGGAGGAACATAGACTAACCAGTAAATTGATAGCCTTCTGTGCCTCACCACAACAGACGGTGCACCAATCTCGCTTTCTATTCTTCCCTCACTCGTGAACAAAACCCAGAGATACTTGAACTATTCCACTTGAGGCAGAACTTCATTCCCGTCCCGAGGGGCGCAGTCCACCCTTTTCCGACTAAGAACCATAACCTCAAATTTGGAGGTGCTGATTCTCATCCCAGCAGCTTCACACTCATCCATCCAAATCTATGTACTGTGATGTTTCTCATCTTCAATGACGTAATGGTCGGAGGAATGCGACCTGAGCGCCCAGACTGCAGTTCAATCAGATTTACGACGAAAGGGTTGGATTTGTGATGAGATGGAAACTTGTCCAGGGTGTACCCCGCCTTCCACCCGAATGCAGCTGAGATAGGCACCAGCACTCCCCGCAACCTCAAAAGGGAAAAGCGGTCGAAAAATGGATGGATGGATGGGTTTGATTTGAAAAAAATATAAATTTTACAATTTAGACTGACATAAAACAACACATATTGGCATAAAAAGGGGAAATGGCCTGTAGTGGGAATGTCTTGTAAACCAGAGCAAACATCAATATACAAACCCTGTTTCCATATGAGTTGGGGAAATTGTGTTAGATGTAAATATAAACGGAATACAATGATTTGCAAATCCTTTTCAACCCATATTCAGTTGAATATGCTACAAAGACAACATATTTGATGGTCAAAATGATCATCAATTTTAAAATTTGATGCCAGCAACACGTGACAAAGAAGTTGGGAAAGGTGGCAATAAATACTAATAAAGTTGAGGAATGCTCATCAAACACTTATTTGGAACATCCCACAGATGTGCAGGCTAATTGGGAACAGGTGGGTGCCATGATTGGGTATAAAAAAGCTTCCCAAAAATGCTCAGTCTTTCACAAGAAAGGATGGGGCGAGGTACACCCCTTTGTCCACAACTGCGTGAGCAAATAGTCAAACCGTTTAAGAACAACGTTTCTCAAAGTGCAATTGCAAGAAATTTAAGGATTTAAACATCTGCTGTCCATAATATCCTCAAAAGGTTGAATGACAGTGACCTTCGATCCCTCGGACAGCACTGTATCAAAAACCGACATCAATTTCTAAAGGATATCACCACATGGGCTCAAGAACACTTCAGAAAACCACTGTCACTAAATACAGTTTGTTGCTACATCTGTAAGTGCAAGTTAAAGCTCTACTATGCAAAGCGAAAGCCATTTATCAACAACATCCAGAAAAGCCACCGGCTTCTCTGGGCCCGAGATCATCTAAGATTGACTGATGCAAAGTGGAAAAGTGTTCTATGGTCTGACGAGTCTACACTTCAAATTGTTTTTGGAAATATTCGACATCCTGTCATCCGGACCAAAGGGGAAGTGAACCATCCAGACTGTGATCGACGCAAAGTTCAAAAGCCAGCATCTGTGATGGTATGGGGGTGCAATAATGCCCAAGGCATGGGTAACTTACACATCTGTGAAGGCACCATTAATGCTGAAAGGTACATACAGGTTTTGGAACAACATATGCTGCCATCGAAGCTCTGTCTTTTTCATGGACACCCCTGCTTATTTCAGCAAGACAATGCCAAGCCACATTCAGCACGTTACAACACCATGGCTTCGTAAAAAAAAAAAAGAGTGCGGGTACTTTCCTGGCCCGCCTGCAGTCCAGACCTGTCTCCCATCGAAAATGTGTGTCGCATTATGAAGCGTAAAATACGACTGTTGAACGACTGATGCTCTACATAAAACAAGAATGGGAAAGAATTCCACTTTCAAAGCTTCAACAATTAGTTTCCTCACTTCCCAAACGTTTATTGAGTGTTGTTAAAAGAAAAGGTGATGTAACACAGTGGTGAACATGCCCTTTCTCAATTACTTTGGAACGTGTTAAAGCCATGAAATTCTATGTTAATTATTATTTGCAAAGAAAAATAAAAGTTTATGAGTTTGAACATCAAATATGTTGTCTTTGTAGTGCATTCAATTGAATATGGGTTGAAAAGAATTTGCAAATCAATGTATTCCGTTTATATTTACATCAAACACAATTTCCCAATTCATATGGAAACAGGGTTTGTATATTGACCGTTTTTAATTATATATTTATTGCTTTGGACACATATGATTTGAGGTTTCAGCTACTTTTACTGCAAATGTCAAATATGTGTGCAGGCACAGGAATGTGGCAGCAGCCACACGAGAGGGAAGGAAGGCAAAAACATTTCATTTGCTGTTTGGAATCGGAGGCGAACGAGCTGAAAAGTCTGATTTATGAACTGGTCTTTTTCTGGAGGATGTGATGGTTTAAATGGTACGCGTGTGTGGCGAGTGTGCTCGGAAATAAAGAAGTTGGGAAAGCGACGCACCTTGAACTCCTGCAGCTGCTGTTTGATGACGTCCACCTCCGAGCCCACCACGCCCTGCGCGGCCAGCCCACCTTCGGCTGCTCCCAGCAGGCCTTGCAGCTCGCCCACCAGCCTGTAGAAGTCCGACACCCTCTCTGCGGCGTCCTCGATCTGCACCAGCCTGGCCTGGCCGCGCTCGCTCAGCTGGAGAGGTAACCGTAACACAGATGACAGATTTTCAGTTGAATGGATCAGCATCTTTATTCAGCGTCACTTCAAGTTTGTATTTTATATATAATACAGAGCAGCGTGGGGCTGGGGAAAAAAACTATATATATATAGTGGGGCAAAAAAGTATTTAGTCAGCCACCGATTGTGCAAGTTCTCTCACTTAAAATGATGACAGAGGTCTGTAATTTTCATCATAGGTACACTTCAACTGTGAGACAGAATGTGAAAAAAAAATCCAGGAATTCACATTGTAAGAATTTTAAAGCATTTATTTGTAAATTATGGATGGTGGAAAATAAGTATTTGGTCAACCATTCAAAGCTCTCACTGATGGAAGGAGATTTTGGCTCAAAATCTCACGATACATGGCTCCATTCATTCTTTCCTTAACACGGATCAATCGTCCTGTCCCCTTAGCAGAAAACCAGCACCAAAGCATGATGTTTCCACCCCCATGCTTCACAGTAGGTTTGGTGTTCTTGGGATGCAACTCAGTATTCTTCTTCCTCCAAACACGACAAGTTGAGTTTATACCAAAAAGTTCTATTTTGGTTTCATCTGACCAGATGACATTCTCCCAATCCTTTGCTGTATCATCCATGTGTCCATTTTGGTATAAACTCAACTCGTCGTGTTTGGAGGAAGAGGAATACTGAATTGCATCCCAAGAATTATTATTAACAAATTACCGTAAAATATCAAATAATATTATTTAGCTCATCCACGTAAGAGACTAGACGTATAAGATTTCATGGGATTTAGCAATTAGGAGTGACAGATTGTTTGGTAAACGTATAGCATGTTCTATATGTTATAGTTATTTGAATGACTCTTACCATAATATGTTAGGTTAACATACCAGGCACCTTCTCAGTTGGTTATTTATGCCTCTTATAACGTACACTTATTCAGCCTGTTGTTCATTATTCTTTATTTATTTTAAATTGCCTTTCAAATGTCTATTCTTGGTGTTAGATTTTATCAAAAGAATTTCCCCCAAAAATGCGACTTATACTGCAGTGCGACTTATATATGTTTTTTGTCTTCTTTATTATGCATTTTCGGCAGGTTCGACTTATACTCAGGAGCGACTTATACTCTGAAAAATACGGTAATGTTTAGAATTGTGTCTATATTGATTGTTTGGGTGTTTTGCATGCTGGAGTTGACATTTCCTTTCCTTTCTGCCTAGATAAATAAGGGGATTATAATCATATAATAATAATAATAATGGATTAGATTTATATCGCGCGTTTCTATTGTTAGATACTCAAAGCGCTCACAGAGAAGTGGGAACCCATCATTCATTCACACTTGGTGGTGGTAAGCTACATCAGTAGCCACAGCTGCCCTGGGGTAGACTGACGGAAGCGTGGCTGCATGTTTGCGCCTACGGCCCCTCCGACCACCACCAATCATTCATTCATCATTCATTCACCAGTGTGAGCGGCACCGGGGGAAAAGGGTGAAGTGTCCTGCCCAAGGACACAACGGCAGAGATTTGGATGTCAATAGGTGGGAAGCGAACCTGCAACCCTCAGGTTTCTGGCACGGCCGCTCTACCCACTACGCCATACCGCGTAGTGGGTATGGCGTAGTGAAATGAAAAAAAATACATTTAATATATTTTTCACCTGGTCTTTATTTTCAATAGGTCCAACAAAAATCAGTAATTATCGATATGGACTGATGTAAAACCCATTTGTAGACATGTCGCCCAGCCCTACAGCAGTGATTCAAAATCCTTACATAGTTATTTATAATAAATATGTCTAGTCATTGGTCTTTGCACCACAAATTATTGTGCTGCGCAAATTCTGCCTAGCAACAAGCGTTTGTGGCACAACCCGGAAAATCAAAAAATGTTAAATGTATAGATTATCATCATCTTCCTCTCACCTTCCCTGCCTGCCGACTCAGAGCCTCCGTCTCCCGCCGAAGAGCCAGCAGGTCGGGGGAGGAGCCCTCCCGCCGAAGCATGGCGGTGCAATCGGACGCGTGCGCTTCCAGCTCTGTCCTGAGATCGGCCAGACGCGACAGGAAGCCGCCGAGTGTGTCCGCCTGCGAGGCCAGCGAGTCGGCGACGCGCCCGACCGGGCCCAGCGAGTCCAGCTCGTCGTCGAGGTCGGCCAGTCGCGAGAAGATGTCCCGCACGTGCGACTGGACCTCGCCGACGCCCTGCAGGCGGGATTCGAGGGTGGAGCAACACTGCTCGATCTGACGGAGGACAATGAAAAGGAACATCAGATGCACGTTTTCCTCTTTATCTAAATCACGCTTGAAAAACCAAACCACAACGTGGTGCAACATGACTCTAAATCAGGGGTCTCAAACTCAATTTACTTGGGGGCCACTGGATGCAGAAATTGGGTGAGGCTGGGCCGCAAGAAAAGATTTCTTAAAAAAATCTAACATGCACTTTTTAATGAATCCACCTTCTTTGAATGGCTTACCCGCCCCTAGCAACTTACTTGCCAATTCTCGCAATCTTTCCGGGGAACACCCGAATATCAGTGCCCCTCCCGACACCTCAAGCATTCTTCCGGTTTTCACCCGGACAATAATATTAAGGGCGGGCCGTGATGGCACTGTTTTTAGCGTCCTCTACAACCTGCCGTCTCGTCCGCTTTTCCACCTTACAAACAGTGTGCCGACCCAGTCACATATTGTATGAGGCCTCTGCAGACTCACAGAGGTGACTGCAAGGCATACTTGGTCAACAGCCATACAGGTCACACTGAGGGTGGCCGTATGAACAACTTGAACACTGATACAAATATGTGCCACACTGTGAACCCACACCAAACAAGATTGACAAACACATTTTGGGAGAACATCCGCACCGTAACAACATAAGCACAACAGAACAAATACCCAGAATCCAATGCAGCCCTAACTCTTCCAGGCTTCAATAGGGGGCGGGGTTGGGGGTTGCGGGTGTGTATATTGTAGCCTGGAAGAGTTAGGGCTACTTGGAATCCTTGGTATTTGTTCTGTTGTGTTTATGTTGTGTGACGGTGCGGATGTTCTCCCAAAATGTGTTTTGTCATTCTTGGTGTGGGTTCACAGTGTGGCACATATTTGTAACAGTGTTAAAGTTGTTTATACGGCTACTCTCAGTGTGACCTGTATGGCTGTTGATCAACTATGTCTTGCAGTCGCTTACTGCGCATACAAATGACAAATACAACATGTGGTTGAGCTGGCACGCTTTTGGTACAGGATGGAGAGGACGTTAAAGGCAATGCCTCCACAGTGCCCCCTTAATACAGTTATTTGGGGGAAATTCGAGAGAATAATTACCCCTGTAGGGGCACTGAAATTTGTGAGTCTCCCATAAAATTTGAGAGTATACAAGTATGACGCTGTAAAGCGCCATTTATATAAAACTCGCTGGCCGCACCAACATCAAATTTTCACATCAAGGTGCGCGCCGCATGTTTGAGACCCCTGATCTAAATAGAGGCTGACAACATCCACACCTGTTCTTCGATCTTCGGTGATTTAAATAAATAGAAAACAACCTGTGGCATTCATTTGAGGTCACCTGATGCCTGTGAACCTAACTGCATATTTGCATTTTTTGCTTTAAATTGTAAATAACTTGTTACATTTAAAGTTAACTTCATTGAAAAAGGGTTTGATGGAGATATCCACAGAGTGCTGCAACTAAGAATCCAGTAGAGGGCGATGTCTCACATGTCAAATCAACATTTTTCAACAGGAAGATGCTTGGACACATACTTTCCAACCCTCCAGATTTTCCCGGGAGACAGTGTCCCTCCCGAAATCTTCCGGGGCAACCATTCTCCCGATTTCCACCCGGACAACAATATTGGGGGCGTGCCTCAAAAGCACTGCCTTTAACGTCCTCTACAACCTGACGTCACGTCCGCTTTTTTTCCATACAAACAGCGTGCCGGCCCAGTCACATGATATGTGCGGCTTTTACACATACAAGTGAATGCAACGCATACTTGGTCAACAGCCATACAGGTCACACTGAAAGTGGCCATATAAACAACTTTAACACTGTTACAAATATGTGCCACACTGTGAACCCACACCATATGTTCCCCAAACACATTTCGGGAGAACATCCTCACCGTTAACACAACAGAACAAATACCCAGAACCCCTTGCAACACTAACTCTTCCGGGACGCTACAATATAAACCCCTGCTAACACCAAACCCCTACACTCCCATTTTCCGAATTCGGAGGGCTCAAGGTTGGCAAGTATGCTTGGACATAACATGATGTTGTGGAAGTGTTGTGTACGTACAGTACTGAATACTTTACGTCATGACCACGACAATGTATGCCACGCGCTGATTGGTGTTCCTATTGCACAAGTAGAGGCTGGCTCCTGGGTGTACCTAATCAAGTGGCCAGTGAGATGTAAAACACAGCACAGCTAAACCAGGGTCAAAAGTTTTGTACTTGAAAATTAGAACTTTGAAAAAGTAAAAGTTTGAAGAACACATCAGTGTATAAAAAAAAGGACAGTTTTTCTGGTGGAATATAATATAATTTTGATCCACTTATAATTATTTTGATTTAATAAAAATGTTTTACTTTCATATATTTTCAGATTTAAATACAATTGTTTAGTTTAATTAGTTTCGAACTGATTTCGTTCCCTGAAGGCAACGTGACAGGGGAACGCCCTAAACCTCCTCATTGGTCTGTCATGAGGCCACGCCCCTTTAAAAAAGGATCAAAAGTCTGAAACCGAAAAAACATGATTTTAATCTGGGAAAAAAAAGGGATTTGAATCTTAAAATAAACCATTGAAACTGTACATTAAAACTTGGAACTTTATCATCATCATCATCATCATCAATCTTTATTGCAGACCTTAAGATCCATTAAACATATAAACACATAATACAAAACATTACAAAAAAAACACTAAAACATTAAAAAACAGAATAATAAAACATAAAAAAAAAAAACAAGGCCCAAATGTCAGTTTCTAACATACAGACAAGTGTGCCAATGGTTCCACAGTCCAGATGAGTATCTAACAGAACTGCAGCCAGGGTTTGTTAACAAGTGATTATATCGTTTTTAGACTCAGATGCCCTACACATAAACTTTATATTTTAAATTATTTTTTTCAAGTACGAAACTTTTGACCCTGATTTTGCTCCTCGGTAATCAAAAAAGGCTCATTAGGTTTTCAAAAAATAATGCAATTTGTTATCCTTACAGCCAGAGTCAGGTCTGGCTATAAGAATAACAAAATGCTTAGCTCCTTAGTGTTTAAGACACAAGTTTACATTTCAAACAGTAATAAAGTGTTAAAAGGCCACAATGACCATATAAGGTCGCAGGAAGTCAAAAAGCCAAACGGCTTTCAGTAGCTCTGCTTTCTTAAACACTTGACACGCACCAAAACATTCTCACACACTTCTTCTAAACAGTTTAGCTAAACTGCACAGCGTCATTCATTGCGGTTGAAGGCTTCTTCCCAGCTCCTATTCATTCTATTTCATACTTAAACTAGCGGACGACTATAATACGATAATTACTCACCTCCATTGTTAACATGAACTTTATGAACATGATCGCAATTCAAACAAGCAGTGAATATTATTCTCACCTTGTTGCCCACATCTTCATACTCCGTCTCTGTGTTCTTGGCTTGCTCCTGGAGCCTCTGTGCCCCCTCGCTGTTCACCCCTGGACTCTGGGGGGCGTCCTGCACCAGCCCCTGGGCCAGGTCTCGCAGGTAGACCACCTGAGGCTGCAGGCACTTGAGGCTCTCCTGTTGGCTCCTCAGTCTCTCCAGGCTCTTGGCGCTACACGCCTGGATGACAAGAAGAAGCACATAGTTAAAAGCCTACTGAAATGAGATTCTTATTTAAACGGGGATAGCCGGTCCATTCTATGTGTCATACTTGATCATTTCACAATATTGCCATTTTTTGCTGAAAGGATTTAGTAGAGAACATCCATGATAAAGTTTGCAACTTTTGGTCGCTGATAAAAAAGCCTTGCCTGTACCGGAAGTAGCAGACAATATGAGCGTGACGTCACTGGTTGTGGAGCTCCTCACATCTGAACATTGTTTACAATCATGGCCACCAGCAGCGAGAGCGATTTAGACCGAGAACGTGACGATTTCCCCATTAATTTGAGCAAGGATGAAAGATTTGTGGATGAGGAAAGTGAGAGTGGAGGACTAGAAAAAAGAAAAAAAAAAAAACTATACAGTGGGAGTGATTCAGATGTTATTAGACAAATTTACGAGGATAATTCTTGAAAACCCCTTATCTGCTTATTGTGTTACTAGTGTTTTAGTGAGATTATATGGTCGTACTAGTACAACCTGAAGGTCGGCCCCGCACCGTTCTTCAGCACCAGTCGACGGGTGGTGGCGATGCCCATCTCTGCCCTTCGCAAGGGACCATCTTCGAAACACGATCTTTCGAAATGATCGCTGAATAATACACTGTACTTTGTGTGTGTGGTCCAATCCAATAGCAATAGTGTGCGGTAAGAAAGTGGCGTAAACCTGGCACATTTGTCAACGGAATTTGGCACAGCAGGGGAAAAAAGAAGTCGGAGGGGTGTGGCCACGGGTGCGTTGACCGCCAGTGTCTCAGAGGGAAGCCACGTTTCTCGAGGAGCGAAGGCGGCCGGTGGGGCCGGGCAGAGATTTTTTTTCTTCTTTTCCCTCCTCCACGATGAAAGCATCCGACGGTCGGGGGCGGCCAGTGAGAGGAGGCAAGAGAGTCCGCAGCTGCCTCTTTGACAGGTGCAGGAGGAACGACGCAAGCTCTCCGCTCACGTCTACGGTAAAAGCCAACTTATTACCACCATTTTCTCATCGAAACCTGCCAGTTGACATATGGTAGGGAACCGTGTTATCTTGACCGCTCTGTTCCATAGTAAAGCTTCAACGTCATCTTTCGGGAATGTAAACAATGAAACACCGTTTGTGTTGCTAAAGGCGGCCGCAATCCACCGCTTTCCACCAACAGCTTTCTTCTTTGACGTCTCCATTGTTCATTGAACAAATTGCAAAAGATTCAGCAACGCAGATGTCCATAATACTGTGGAATTATGCGATAAAAACAGACAACTTATAGCTGTGAACGGTGCTGGAACAAAATGTCCTCTACAATGCGTGAAGTCACGCGCACGCGTCATCATCCCGCGATGTTTTAGCAGGATACTCCCGCGCGAAATTTAAAATTGCAATTTAGTAAACTAAACCGGCCGTATTGGCATGTGTTGCAATGTTAATATTTCATCGTTGATATATAAACTATCAGATTGCGTGGTCGGTAGTAGTAGGCCTTTAAAGACAAGAGGGACAACGCCAGATGAGCCGTCTTCACTCTGCTGTCAGTACCTGCGGTCCTAAAGCCTCTTGGACTTCAATCTGGTGCTTTGCGGCCTCCAGCCGCCTCTCCACAGCCTGTTGGCCTTCTTCAAACTCTTTCAGGCGTCCCGCTAGCTCCTCCAGCTGCGACGTGCGGCTATGGAGCCTCTCGCCCAAGTCATCCAAACGCCGGTTCAACTGCGCCTTCTCATCGCGTACCTGCAAACATTTTATTTTTACTACCACATGTAATTGAGTTGAACGATTCATTGACAACCAGCATTTGAGTGACATATTTGCTAATCAGAATTGTAAAGCCTTGCGTCCTTTGCTTCCTAGCCAATCAAAAGTGTTTACAGGAAACAGCAAGTTTGTGTGCCCTGTAGTAGAGGCAGTCAGTACGCTTGTGGAGGGGGGCGTGGTCTGCGGGCCTGCCGCGGAGCTGTGTGTGTAAGGACCAACCTGGAAGCAGATGAATTGATTTACGTGGACCCCGACTTAAACAAGTTGAAAAACTTATTCGGGGGTTGCCATTTAGTGGTCAATTGTACGGAATATGTACTGTACTGTGCAATCTACTAATAACAGTTTCAATCAATCAATCAGCTGGTAGGTGATTGGATTACCCAGCTGGGACAGCTGGGGACTATTGTCCTATCACCTGCCATTCTTATTAGCAGCAGCAGGGGATTTTTTTATTTTTTGTCATGAAAAAGGGAGGTATTTTGGGTTGGTGCACTAATTGTAAGTGTATCTTATGTTTTTTATGTTGATGTAATAAAAATAAATAAATAAATTAAAAAAATATCTATATAAAAAAGAAAAATTTATAAAAAATTCTTCTGCTGCCCAGTACCAATCGAGCCGCGGCCCGGTAGTTAGGGACCACTGCTATAAAGCAGTGGTCGGCGGCAATTCAAGGAAATACGGTATTTTAAATTGCCTTTCAAATGTCTATTCTTGGTGTTGGATTTTAACAAATACATTTCCCCCAAAAATGCGACTTATTCTCCAGTGCAACGTATATATGTTTTTTTCCTTCTTTATTATGCATTTTCGCCAGGTGCGACTTAATACTCCAGAGCGACTTATAATCCGAAAAATACGGTAAGTTTTTTTCTAAAAATTGTGCAGCACTAATGTATAAGATATTTTAAAAACAACTTTTGCAGGTACCTCCTCTTCTCCGATGCAGCACTGCTCCAGCAGCTGATCAGCGGACGTGTTGAAGGCCTCCAGCAGCGGTGCTCTTCTTTCCAGGTCCAGGGAGAGTCCTCTGGCCTTCTGCAGCGCCTCATCCAGATCGGACGACTGGAGCGAAGGCTGGATCTCTGCGTCTTTGGCCTCACATTCCGCTAACCAGGGCGTGAGCTCAGCCTTGTGCCGCTGGTAACTTTCCGCCTTGCTCAGCGTGCTTTTCAATCTGCTTTCACGTTCCGAAACCTTCCCGTTCACTTCCTCCCAGTCCTGCCGCAGTCGAGCCAGACGGGACTGCAGGGCGGCTCGCTCGTCCCCGCTGGCAGGCAGGGCGGCGAGCAGCGACACACCCTCGCCTTGGATCAGCTCGTATGATCCTCGCTGGCTGGCCACGGCGCGCTGCATGTCGTCCGTGTCGGCCAGCAGCGAGCGGAGGGCGTCGGGCTGGCAGGGCAGCGAGTCGAGCGACGAGTCCCTAAGTTCCGACTGCCGGTCCAGCCACGAGCGCAGTTCCTCAAACATCTGCTGGAACTGCTGAGTGGAAGACAGCGCGGCCTGGAGCTGAGACAGACCGTCAGCTGTGGGGAAAACCAGCGCAGAGTAAATCCATGTGAAGTGAAGTGAATTATATTTGTACAGCGCTTTTTCTCTGGAGACTCAAAGCGCTTTACATAGTGAAACCCGTTATCTACAAACCCTGTTTCCAACAATTGTGTTAGATGTAAATATAAAAGGAATACAATGATTTGCAAATCCTTTTCAACCCATATTCAGTTGAATATGCTACAAAGACAACATATTTGATGTTCCAACTGATAAACATTCTTTTTTTTTGCAAATAATCATTAACTTTAGAATTTGATGTCAGGAACACGTGACAAAGAAGTTTGGAAAGGTGGAAATAAATACTGATAAAGTTGAGGAATGCTCATCAAACACTTATCTAAAACATCCCACAGGTGTGCAGGCTAATTGGGAACAGGTGGGTGCCATGATTGGGAATAAAAACAACTTCCCAAAAAATGCTCAGTCTTTCACAAGAAAGGATGGGGCGAGGTACACCCCTTTGTCCACAACTTCGTGAGCAAATAGTCAAACCGTTTAAGAACAACGTTTCTCAAAGTGCAATTGCGGGAAATTTAAGGATTTCAACATCTACGCTCCATATCATCAAAAGGTTCAGAGAATCTGGAGAAATCACTCCACGTAAGCGGCATGGCCGGAAACCAACATTGAATGACCGTGACCTTTAATCCCTCAGACGGCACTGTATCAAAAACCAACATCAATCTCTAAAGGATATCACCACATGAGCTCAGGAACACTTCAGAAAACCACTGTCACTAAATACAGTTCGTCACTACATCTGTAAGTGCAGATTAAAGCTCTACTATGCAAACCGAAAGCCATTTATCAACAACATCCAGAAACGCCGCCGGCTTCTCTGGGCCCGAGATCATCTAAGATGGACTGATGCAAAGTGGAAAAGTGTTCTGTGGTCTGACGAGTCCACATTTAAAATAGTTTTTGTAAATATTCAACATTGTGTCATCCGGACCAAAGGAAAAGCGAACCATCAAGACTGTTATCGGCGCAAAGTTCAAAAGCCAGCATTTGTGATGGTATGGGGGTGCATTAGTGCCCAAGGCATGGGTAACTTACACATCTGTGAAGGCACTATTAATGCTGAAAGGTCCATACAGGTTTTGGAACAACATATGCTGCCATCTAAGCGCCGTCTTTTTCATGGCCGCCCCTGCTAATTTCAGCAAGACAATGCCAAGCCACATTCAGCACGTTACAAAACCGTGGGCTTCGTTAAAAAAAAGAGTGCGGGTACTTTCCTGGCCCGCCTGCAGTCCAGACCTGTCTCCCATCAAAAATGTGTGGCGCATTATGAAGCGAAAATATGACAGCGGAGACCCCGGACTGTAGAATGACTGAAGCTCGACATAAAACAAGAATGGGAAAGAATTCCACTTTCGAAGCTTCCACAATTAGTTTCCTCAGTTCCCAAACGTTTATTGAGTGTTGTTTAAAGAAAAGGTGGTGTAACACAGTGGGGAACATGCCCTTTCCCAACTACTTTGGCACGTGTTGCAGCCATGAAATTCTAAGTTAATTATTATTTGCAAACAAAAATAAAGTTTATGAGTTTGAACATCAAATATCTTGTCTTTGTAGTGGATTCAACTGAATATGGGTTGAAAAGGATTTGCAAATCATTGTATTCTGTTTATATTTACATCTAACACAATTTCCCAACTCATATGGAAACCGGGTTTGTACATTTTTTAAACTACATTTAAACCGGTGTGGGTGGCACTAGGAGCAGGTGAGTAAAGTGTCCTTACTAAGGGCAGTTGACTAGGATAGCAAAAGCGGGGATCGAACCTGGAACCCTCAAGTTGCTGGCACGTCTGCACAGCCAATCAAGCCACATGTGCCATGTGATCAGAATCATATTGACGTACCCGCGCGATCCTCCAGGTTTTTCAGAGGCCCGCTAACACTCTCCAGACGTTTCTTCAGCTCGTCCTTCAGGTAAGGTTCCACCACGATGGCGCTCAGCTCCTGACAGAGCCGCTCCGCCTCGCCCAGCTCGGACCTCCGCCTCTCCAGCTCTGAGCGGATCTCGCCCGTCTCTTGCAGGCGCACCTTCAGCTGCTCGGGCCGCGCGCTCAGCGAGGCCTGAGCATCCAGGCGGTCGGCGAGGGCCGTCACGCTGGAGGAGAGCTCGCGCAGCAGAGCCTGGTACCGCTCGCTGGTCCCCTGCGCCTGACCGATGTGCTCGGACCGCCGTGCGAGCCTGCTGGTCAGGTCCTCCCACTGCCGCGAGACGGAGTCCAGCTCGGCTCGAACCTCCTCCTGCTCCTTGGCGTCCTGGGTCTGGGAGAGGATGCCCTCGGCCGACTGGGTCAGCTCGTCAAACTGTGGCCTGCGGGTGTCGAACTCCCGCAGCATAAACTACAACAAAAGTAGTGATTATTTCTGACCAAAATTGTTTTACCTTGGCGGCAACATCATCATCATGGCCGGGCTCCACACACCTGGACTTGTTGTTTCTGCGTGTTCAGCATGTTCGTGTCGATGCTGAGCGGTCCCAGCACGCTCATCATCAGCTCCTTCTCTTTCAGCCAGGGGCCCAGCTGAGATGCCGCCGACGTAAAGCTGCCCAGCCTGTCGGCGCACGCCTCCAGCTCCGTCTGCCGGCGGGCTGCCGTCTGATTGGCCGAGAGCCAGCGGGAGTCTACGGGAAGCCACCGATGGGAGAGTTTGTACAGCGATCAGACCTTATAACTCCAAGTCCATCATGGGAGTACTTATAATTAGGCGTGTAACGGTACGTGTATTTGTATTGAACCGTTTCGGTACGGGAGTTTCGGTTCGGTTCATAGGTGTACCAAACGAGTTTCTAAGCTAAAGTCTTAACAAGCTGCTTTGCTTCTTCTGCCTCCGTCTCAGCGCCCAGTATTGTCCCACCCACACAACCATCTGATTGGTTACATATATAGCGGTAACAGCCAATCAGCAATGAGTATTCAGAGCGCATGTAGGAAATGCTTCGGCGTCGAGCAGATAGGTGTTTAGCAGGTGAGCATAAGACAGCGTACTCTCCCCAAATGATAATAAACCCCTCCCAGTCAACTACTACTAACATCACTATGAGCCCGTTGACCTTCTAGAAACTCAAACTGCAGCTTAGCTTGCTCGCAGTTCTGGCTTGAGGTGAAGGCTAATTAGCTTTTAGCGTAACGTTAGCTCATTTTGCGGTGTGTGTGTGTGTGTGTGTTTGTTTTACGGACAGAAAAGCTTTGAATGGTCTGTTCCCTGCTATCACATGTTGATAAAAATATAACATTTATATAGTAAAAATTAACTACAAGCTTCCCAAATGCTGTGATAAATTAGGCATGATGAGTTGACTTGAAACTGTTTAATGTTGCACTTTTTATATGCAGAAGAAAAGTTTTGTCATTTTATTTAATCCGAGCAACAATTTGAGCCAGTTTAATGTTGATTAACGTGGGCAGAATTATTAAAGTGTTCCCAATGTTAAAAGGATAAAGCCATTGTTTACAAATTTGGTAAATAAATGACCAAAAAATGTATATTTTGTTGCTTTCTTGCTGTACCGAAAATGAACCGAACCGTGACCTCTAAACCGAGGTACGTACCGGACCGAAATTTTTGTGTACCGTTACACCCCTACTTATAATCATAAATAATAATAATGAATTACATCTGTAACACACTTTACATTTGTTAAAATCTCAAAGTGCTACAAAGTATAAAAAAATTTAAATTAAAAAAATTTGAAAGTTAGGATATATAATAGGAAATGGATAAACACGAGATAAAAACACTAAATAAAACAGAAACATAGATAAAAATAGAAATACAAGCATGAAAGCACTGGAAAAACAGACAGGCAAGCAGTGTATTTAAAAACAAGAAGGCAGAGAAATTAGATAAAAACTGTGCTAAAAACGGTGGGTTTTTAGTCCCTTCTTAAAACGGTTGACCGACTTTGGTGCGCTAAGATGGTCGGGGAGAGCGTTCCAGAGTTCGGGTGCGTGTCCTAGCAGAAAGGCCCGAGGCCCACTGTTTTTAAGTTTGTCCTGATGGGTTTGAGGAGGTTGGTGTTTGAGGGGCGGAGGTTGCGGGGAAACTAGGTCCTTGAGGTAGGAGGGGGTGTTGCCGTAGATGCATTGATGTACTAGCAGGTTAGGTTTTCTCTCAAAATTGTGCAGCACTAATGTATAGCATATTTAAAAAAAAACTTTTGCAGGTACCTCCTCTTCTCCGATGCATCACTGCTCCAGCAGTTTTGATTGATTGATTGAAACTTTTATTAGTAAATTGCACAGTACAGTACATATTCCGTACAATTGACCACTAAATGGTAACACCCCAATATGTTTTTCAACTTGTTTAAGTCGGGGTCCACGTTAATCAATTCATGGTAACCTGATTAGCGGATGTGTTGAAGGCACTAATATTATGTCTTTTTTCTTCGGACTGGGCAACTAAAACAGTATCAATATAGTAGCGAAGTAATCAATATCGATAAAAAAATGCATTAGATAATGTAGTGGAAAATTTCTGTCCTAGGGTTACCACAAAACTAAATGCATTGGGAGGGACACGACATGAGCGGTCAAGTTATCCTGACCAAGAGTGCATTGGGAGGGACACGACATAAGAGGTCAAGTCACCCTGAACATTGGACAGTTATATAAGTTGTTATGCTACAAATCAGGCCATCATGGAGTGAAGACCAAGCCTGGCGTGCGCTCTTATTAATTCCTTTCACGAGGGTGCACCATCTTTCGTCTTCGAAGATATTGTCTGTGTGAACATATTGATTCAATCCAACTTTGTACTATCTGATTGTGGAGTAATTAAAACTGTTGTAACAAACTCTCTATTGTTCCTATTTAAGATTCGGACTTTTTGACCACATAAAATTGGCGTCCCCGTACAGGCCACCACATAAAATTGGCGTCACGAACAGGATGAGGCCCCGGGTTATAAATCCCCGACTTTCTACTACAATAAAATGTTCTGTAACTTTTTTGTCTTCTACGTTGGAAGAAAGCGGAAGTTGCAAAGCAAGGTTGGTTGCATGAACAAAGGCACTCGCTCCCTGGTAACCGAGCAACGAAGGAAGTGATCACTGATCAGTGGGCGTGACACGCTAACAGCCAATCAGGTAGCAGTATCAACTATCACGTTTAGTTGTGCCATCTTGTTGTCTTGTTGATTCTTTGCATGGAGTGAGAAGAGAAAGTAAAAATGAGTGCCGCCGAGAGCGAAAAAATTGTCAATAAAACAATTATTTGTATTTCTTTAAAAACGGGCCGTAGTCAGACCAATGTGGTTTGTAATGATGCAAGGCGCTCGTCCCCACCAAAAGCGCCAATACTATACCGCCTTAGCCGTGCTCACCCTTTAGAGTAGTGGTTCTCAAATGGGGGTACGCAAACCCCTGGGGGTACTTGAAGGTATGCCAAGGGGTAGGTGAGATTTTTTTTTAAAATATTCTAAAAATAGCAACAATTCAAAAATCCTTTATAAATAAATAATAAATGGGTTGTATTTGTATAGCGCTTTTCTACCTTCAAGGTACTCAAAGCGCTTAGACACTACTTCCACATTTACCCATTCACACATACATTCACACACTGATGGAGGGAGCTGCCATGCAAGGCGTTAACCAGCACCCATCAGGAGCAAGGGTGAAGTGTCTTGCTCAGGACACAACGGACGTGACGAGGTTGGTACTAGGTGGGGATTGAACCCGGGACCCTCGGGTTGCGCACGGCCACTCTATCACTGCGCCGTCCGAATTTATAAATATATTTATTGAATAATACTTCAACAAAATATAAATTTAAGTTCATAAAATGTGAAAATAAATGCAACAATGCAATATTCAGTGTTGACAGCTAGATTTTTTTGTGGACATGTTCCATAAATATTGATTTTAAAGATTTCTTTTTTTGTGAAGAAATGTTTCGAATGAAGTTGATGAATCCAGATGGATCTCTATTACAATCCCCAAAGAGGGCACTTTAAGTTGATGATTACTTTTATGTGTAGAAATCTTTATTTATAATAGAATCACTTGGTTAATTTTCAACAAGTTTTTAGTTATATTTATATCTTTTTTTCCAAATAGTTCAAGACAGACCACTACAAATGAGCAATATTTTGCACTGTCATACAATTTAATAAATCAGAAACTGATGACATAGTGCTGTATTTTACTTGATCTCTTTTTTTCGACCAAAAATGTTTTGCTTTGATTAGGGGGTACTTGAATTAAAAAAAATGTTCACAGGAGGTACATCGCTAAAAAAAGGCTGAGAACCACTGCTTTAGAGCACAGCTGTAACATCCTGGCACTAAAACTACAAAAAAAAATTGTTCTGCTCAGGTTTCTCTATGTTTACATTTTCACACTATTTTGTTAAATTTTATTAAGCCTTTCATACATACTCCTTATTTTTGCACCTTCATTTAAAGAGCTTATTGTCAAGTGTTTAATATGATTTCACAATTTTACCAAAAAAAAAAACACTGCTTTAATGTTTTTAGCGACACATACCGATGTCCTGCAGCTGTTGTCTCCAGCCATCTGCCTCGGGAGAGTCCGGGTTGTCGGCGATGAGCTTCCTCAACGTTCCCTTCAGCTCCTCCACCCGGCCAGAGTGCTCAGCCAGCTCCGAGAGCAAAGCCTGAGGTCATCCGATATCGCAAATTAGTCATTGAACGGTGCAAAGGTGTAAAAATATATAAGTGTGAGGAGCAAAAGACGAGGCTAACCTTGTTTTCCTGAGCCTGGGCGCGCACCACCTCCGGTTTGGATGGGGAGGCGGTCTGTCCGTGTTCGAGGCTGACCTCCCTGTCTTTCAGCCAGTTCTTGAGCTCCTCAGCGCCCCGTCTGGCCTTCTGCCTCAACTCCAGCGAGGCCTGCTGGCGGCCGAGACGCTCCTTCAGGTCCGCGCCCAGCGCCTCGTGTCGTGTGTTCACGTCTGACACGGCCACCTGGATCTCCGTCAGGTCTGATGACACAGCACCACAATAAAACCTTGATAGATATGCAAGCTGACATCCAGATGTTGCGGCGAGACAATTTCCCCTAGTGCTCACTCACCTTTGCAGGTGTGAATGCCGTTGACGCTGCTGGCACCTGCGGAGCCGTTGATTTGGGGGGTGCCTGTGAAAGACACACACCCTTGAGTGGGACAGCTGCATGTGAGTGCATCAGTTGTCGTTGACCTAATATTCTGGTCGTAAGTTAACCTAAGTCAGGGGTCGGCAACCCGCGGCTCCGGAGCCGCATGCTGCTCTTTGGGCCCTCTGATGTGGCTCAGCTGCATAATCGCCGACCCCCCCGCTTGTTTCGGGTTTCCGGATTTTGGTGCCCGGGGTTAACATTCTCCGATTTTCGCGCGGGCTACAATATTGAGGGCGTGCCGTGATGGCTTTACTTCTAACGTCCTCTACAAAATGTCATTGCCCACCTTTACACCATGCTATATGCGTGCCGGCCGGACGCATGCACCTCGCTGCCTCTATCACACGTACAAGATTGCAAGACATATAGTCAACAGCCATACAGGTTACACTGAAGGTTGCGATTTAAACAACTTTAACACTCTTACTAATATGCGCCACACTGTGAACCCACACCAAACAAGAATGACAAACACATTCAGGAGAACATCCTCACAGTAACATAACAATTACCCAGAATCCCATGCATCCATGACTCTTCCAGGCTATATTATACACCCCCGCGCCCCCAACCCCGCCCACCTCAACCGACGCACGGAGGAGGGGTTGGAGGGGGTGGGGTTTGGGGGGTGCTTTGGTGCTAGCGGGGTGTATAATATAGCCTGGAAGAGTCATAGCATTACTAGGTATTACAGAGGTTTTGCGGCACATCATGTTGCAGGTCATCAAAACTGCCAGGGTGCTAATGTAATGAGATTGTGAATACACGGTCACATGTCCACTAGGGGTAGGCGATATATCCTGTACTCGATATATTTGTCTCTGTGGGATATAGAAAATGACTATATCGTGATATTCAAGCATATGTTCTAAGGCAGTTCCTTTTAGCTGCGGGCATTACACTACATGCGTTTCTCCCTCTTTCTTGTCTCTCCTTCTCACAGAGACATAAACAAGCGCACCTTCTTACATACGTCACGTTTGCAACGTCACACGCCCTCCCCGAGCAGAGAGGTAGCAGCATGGGTAACATTAGCTATGATGATAACGATGCGTTGCAAATGGTAATACGAGAGAAAGAAGGTGCGAATCTGGTAACAAATGGAGGAAGAATTAATTCCCAAGAAAAACAGCTCAGGGTGAATCGTCTGGCGGTGGTTTAGCTTCAAGCGGGAATATGTCGAACAATTATGCGGCAAAAGCGTTGCTACAAAAAGTAGCAGCACTGCTAATTTGTAGCATCATTTGAAAAGTCACCCGCTAGAGAATGAAGAGTGTTGAAACTGCATGTCAACATCTCCAGCCGGTGCCACACTGTATGAAAAAAAAATTCAACAACAGAAGGAGATGTCCTCTGCAGGAACCTACCACAGAACGAAGGACATATACTATTTGATTTCCTATTATGCAGCTCATTTTTATTTGACACTTATTGAAATATTTTGTGTGACATCATGCACAAAAGTGCACTTTATTTGTTTTTAACTATTGTAGTGGCTTTCTGTACAAAAAGTGCACTTTAATTTAGTGTTGTTTCGATATGTCATCTTAGTGACATCATGCACAAAAGTGCACTCATAGCTACTCTTAAAATGTCTCCAACATCTTGCACTTTTCTGTTTTCTGGAAATTACATGAATGTTTGTGCCACTGCTTAATAAATGTTTAATAAACACAGTTGTGGTACGTTGACTTAGTTGTGATTTCTCCCTCTGAGTGAAAGTTTAAAATAAGCATATATTAATGCAGTATGAAGAAGAATGTTTTAAAGTACCGTATTTTTCGGACTATAAGTCGCAGTCTCCTCCACAGTCCAGCGGCCAAAACCCCCCCAAAAAAACCCCCAAAAATAAAAAATGTTATAGTTTGGCCAAGTGTCACCCCCCGGCCAAACTACAAAAAAAAAACGCGACTTATAGTCCGAAAAATACGGTAGACACATAGAATCATCATACTGCTGTGATTATATGCATCAAGTGTTCATTCAAAGCTAAGGCAAAATATGGAGATAAATATTGTGGCCTAAAAATATAAAGTTATTAATAAAAGGCGGTATCGCCCAGCCTTAATGTCCACTTTATCATCCTTTTGCTCTATTCACCACGGCACTTTTATTTTATTAGCCTTGCACATAGTGGTTATTTCAGTACGAGTTTTTATTTATTTATTTTAATCGTAGAATTATTTTGTTTACATTGAACAAAGAGAACACAGTCCAAATTAAACTCCTTGTGTGTTAAACATTCCTGGCTAATGAAGCTGATTCTAAGAAAAAGATGACATTTTGTAAATAATAACTTATTTATAAATCAAAACACAAAGCTGACACCAAGTTTTGATGAATATTGTCTGTTTATTGCAGTACTTTTTTTTAAATCAATGCGGCCTCGCATACATTTGGACGCCCCTGAGTTATCAGCATTATATTTTCAGCTTTTCATTCATTAAATTACTGTATTTTCCGGGGTATAGGTCGCACCTGCCGAAAATGCATAATAAAGAAGGAAAAAAAACATATATAAGTGGCATTTTTGGGGGAAATTTATTTGATAAAACTCAACACCAAGAATAGACATTTGAAAGGCAATTTAAAATAAATAAAGAATAGTGAACAACAGGCTGAATAAGTGTACGTTATATGAGGCATAAATAACCAACTGAGAAGGTGCCTGGTATGTTAACCTAACATATTATGGTAAGAGTCATTCAAATAACTAACACATAGAACATGCTATATGTTTACCAAACAATCTGTCACTCCTAATCCATAAATCCCATGAAATCTTATATGTCGAGTCTCTTGCGTGAATGAGCATTTTTGATATTTTACGGTAATGTGTTAATAATTTCACACATAAGTCCCTCCTGAGTATAAGTCGCACCCCCGGCCAAACTATGAAAAAAAAGTGCGACTTGTAGTCCGAAAAATGCGGTAAGTTTTTCCTTTTTTTTCTTATATTTTTACTGATTTTCTGACGGATCGGTTGTGTAAAAACAAAACTCGAGCTGCAGGCCGCACTTTGGACACCCCTGCTCTAAAGTAAGACATAAAAGACTTGTCTTACCAGTTTTGCTCTGCGGTGCCGTGATCTCAATGACCTTGGCCTCCAGCTCCGTGCCGTTTTTATTCAGCTCCTGGACCCTGCCTCCCTGCGACTCCCACTCGTTCAGCAAGTCCTGAAGGCACCATCGCAGTCCCATTAAAAAACACAGTCCCAAAAGGTAGCGAGACTCCCAGCACGGCGTGTGTTTTGCGGACCCACCTGGAGCTGCTGCACTCTCCTCTGCAGCGCCTCCGTGTTGACGCTCACCTCCTTTGAAGGAAGCTGCTCCTGCGCTGCCTGAAGCCACCTGAGGAGGGAGCAAGAGAGGCCGCGGAAGTGGAGCAGCTGCTGCTCGCATGCCACGATGGCGGCCAGTCTGCAACAAAGAGTTATTGCCAATTGGTTAGCATGGAGGAAACACTGATTTTATATCTTAGTGGTATCTTTATCATCAAGTAATGTAAGCATGTAACAAATTCACTCACTCGTCTCTTTAGCCAATAGCTCACAGGTGGATTGGTGATGTTCAAATTCATGCGATGCTGTGGCTTGTTACCATAGCAACCGCATTGGAAAATGCAATTTTTGCAAATGTCGGAAGTGGGGTGTGCTCTGAAAGTGTTTTGGACTTTCATAAACGATGAAATCTCCATCAGTCAGCCAAAGTCTATCAGTATTGTTTGCCTCAATCAAGAAATAACCTTTCTTGACATGGAGGAAGAATTAATTCCCCAGCACGGGGTGCATCGTCTGGCGGTGGTTTGGCTTCAAGCGGGAATATGTCGAACAATTATGCGCACCTTCTTACATACGTCACGTGTGCAACGTCACACGCCCTCCCCGAGCAGAGAGGTAGCAGCATGGGTAACATTAGCTGTGATGCTAACGATGCGTTGTGAATGGTAATACGAGAGAAAGAAGGCGCGAATCTGGTAACAAATGGAGGAAGAATTAATTCCCAAGAAAAACAGCTCAGGGTGAATCGTCTGGCAGTGGTTTAGCTTCAAGCGGGAATATGTCAAACAATTATGCGAAAAAAGCGTTGCTACAAAAAGTAGCAGCACTGCTCATTTGTAGCATCATTTGAAAAGTCACCCGCTAGAGAATGAAGAGTGCTTGAAACTGCATTTCAACATCTCCGAAGGAACTATCAACACTGTATGAAAAAAACCCAACAACAACAGAAGGAGATAACGTCCGCAGGAACCTACCACATAGCGAAGGACATAAACTACTTGATTTCCTATCATGCAGCTCATTTTTATTTGACAGTTTTAAAAATATCTTGTGTGACATCATGCACAAAAGTGCACTTTATTTGTTTTAAACTATTGCAGTGGCGTTCTGTACAAAAAGTGCACTTTAATTTAGTGTTGTTTTGATATGTCATCTTAGTGACATCATGCACAAAAGTGCACTCCTAGCTTGTTTTAAAATGTTTCTGACAATCTTGTACTTTCTGTTTTGGAAAGGATATAAATGTTTGTGCCACTGCTTAATAATTGTTAAATACAGTTTTGCTATATTGACTTAGTTGGGATTTCCCTCTCTGCATGAAAGTTTAAAATGAGCATATATTAATGCAGTATGAAGAAGAATGTTTTAAAGTAGACACATAGAATCATCATACTGTTGTGATTATATGCATCAAGTGTTCATTCAAGGCTAAGGCAAAATATCACAATATATTTCAATATTTTTACAACCACGTTTTCTTGTCAAATTAAAGGCAAAATGATGCACAAGGCAATTTAAAGTGCATAGCGTACAAGATTGCCATTAGGGAAAGCTGTTTTTTTACGATTTTGGTGACGACTCAATCCCACTGGTTCGGATAAAATCCAACAGTGCCATGTTAAGGTAGCTGGGTTGACTTCGGCACTTGACAATCACTCCAACAGCACTGAGAGCAGACCCAGTTAGCATCTAGGTCAAGGGTAGGGAACCTATGGCTCTACAGCCAGATGTGGCTCTTTTGATGACTGCATCTGGCTCTCAGATAAATCTTAACTGACATTGCTTAACACGATAAGTGATTAATAATTACACTGGTAATCACAGTATCAAAAATAACGTTCAAAATATAAAACATTCTCATGCATTTTAATCCATCCATCCAGTTTCTACCGCACCTGTTCAAGAAGTCCCATTAATGGTAAGAAGTATTTTATTTAATGTTGGTTAGCTTCACCTGTTCAAGAAGTCCCATTAATGGTAAGAAGTATTTTATTTAATGTTGGTTAGCTTTAGAATAACAATGTTATTGAAAAAAAATAAGAGACTTATTATACTCTAAAAATGTTGTTCTTAATTAAAAATGCACACATTTAGTTGTATTCAGTCTTAAAAAATATATGGCTCTCACGGAAGTAATTTTTAAAATATTTGGCTTGTACGGCTCTCTCAGCCAAAAAGGTTCCGGAACCCTGCTCTAGGTAATGTTGGAATTCTCGATGCCAACAAAGGAATAACAATTTAAAAAAAATGCTCCATTGCAAGGCTCTCCTTTTCTGAAAATGTGCTAACTTGATGCCAATTTATATTTGACAATCAGAGCATTGACATGCTACTGATTAGCATTAGCGATTTTACAACAACACCTTCAAATTTGTTCATGAAAACTGCTACTAAGATGCAAGTTACAATCCAACAGCAAATGTGCAATTAAGTACAATACTTACAAGTATTAACACTTTGTAGGGCGCAACAGACAGTAAAGCCTGAATTGACCCACAGAGGGTCCCCTAGGGGTTCGGTGGAACCTCTGCCGCGGAGGTCAAGACACACCCGACTCATCGCGTAAATAAAAACTTCTCCCTATTGGCGTATTATAGACACCCTCAAAAAATGTTCCCTCTAATTTTCCATCTGATTTGCAGGTGTGTAGTTTGTTGTGAATTCATGCACTGTGTTGGTTTTGTTCTTTGAACAAGGTGACGTTCATGCACGGTTCATTTTGTGCACCAGTAAAAAAAACATAACTTTGTCTTGAATATGAAAAACATTTTTATTTTTCACTAAAGAAGGGTTCGGTGAATGCGGATAATAAAACTGGTGGGGTTTGGTACCTCCAACAAGGTTAAGAATCACCGCACTATACACACAATAAACTACACACAACTGCCACCTACTGGCTTAGACTTGCAACTGCAACTTTGTGTCATATTTGCAAATGGTAAATGGCAATAGGTTGTACTTGTATAGCGCTTTTCTACCTTCAAGGTACTCAAAGCGCTTTGAAACTATTTGCACATTTACCCATTCACACACACACACATTCACACACTGATGGCGGGGGCTGCCATGCAAGGCGCTAACCAGATCCCATCAGGAGCAAGGGTGAAGTGTCTTGCTCAAGGACACAACGGACATGACTAGGTTGATAGAAGGTGGGGATCGAACCAGGAACCCTCAGGTTGCCGACACGGCCCCTCTACCAACCGTGCCACGCCGTCCCCAAATGAGACTCAGAAATGCGATAATGAGAGAAAACACAACAACTGCACAGCAGTTACCGGTATTATAATCAGCTCATTTTCAAATGTTGCAATCAAAAATGTATCTTTTTATCATGAACAATTAATAATTCAGGCCATTTTAAAGGATAGAGAAGCTATTTCTATTGGGCACTGTATTTTATTTTTTAGCTACTTCGTCTTATTAAGTACAACCTGTCATTCTTGCTGAAAAGATTTGAATTACAATGAGTTTTTAACTGAAACAAAGGCCTACTGAAATGAGATTTTTTTTTATTTAAACGGGGATAGCAGGTCCATTCTATGTGTCATACTTGATCATTTCGCGATATTGCCATATTTTTGCTGAAAGGATTTAGTAGAGAACATTGACGATAAAGTTCGCAACTTTTGGTCGCTAATAAAAAAGCCTTGCCTTTACTGTAAGTAGCAGACGATGTGGGCGTGACGTCACGGGTTGTAGAGCTCCTCACATCCTCACATTGTTTATAATCATAGCCACCAGCAGCGAGAGCTATTCGGACAGAGAAAGCGACAATTTCCCCATTAATTTGAGCAAGGATGAAAGATTCGCGGATGAGGAAATTTAGAGTGAAGAACTAGAAGAAAAAAAAAGGCGATTGCAGTGAGAGCGATTCAGTTTTTAGACACATTTACTAGGATATTTCTGGGAAATCCCTTATCTGCCTATTGTGCTGCTACTGTTTTAGTGAGTTAAATAGTACCTGATAAGTCGGAGGGGTGTGGCCACGGGTGTGTTGACGGGTGTGTTGAGGGAAGTGTTGAGGGAAGTCACGAAGCTGCAGCAGGACAGAAGCTCCGCTGATCTCCGGTAAGAGGCGACTTATTACCACAACTTTCTCACCCAAAACTGCCGGTTGACATGTAGTCGGGATCTATGTTCGCTTGACCGCTCTGATCCATAGTAAAGCTTCACCTCCAGGAATTTTAAACAAAGAAACACCGTGTTTGTGTGGCTAAAATCTAAAAGCTTCCCACCTCCATCTTTCTACATTGACTTCTCCAATATTAATTGAACACAGATGTCCAAAATACTGTGTAATTGCGCGATGAAAACAGACGACTTTTAGCCGTAAGTGGTGCCGGGCTAATATGTACCCTCCAACCAATAACGTCACAAACACGCGTCATCATTACGTGACGTTTTCAACAGGAAACTCAGCGGGAAATTTAAAATTGTAACTTAGTAAACTAAAAAGGCCGTATTGGCATGTGTTGCAATGTTAATATTTCATCATTGATATATAAACTATCAGACTGTGTGGTCGGTAATAGTGGGTTTCAGCAGGCCTTTAAAAAAATAAATATATAATTTGTAAACACACACAAAACTACTAAAAATTGGTACCGCTTAGTACCGTTATTGATTCCTAGGTACCGGGAATCAGCACCGCATTGGTTTAAATGTGAACGGGACCTATCGCCATAGCAACAGGCGCCCTGAGCTTGCAAATGTGAGTAAAAATTTGTTTTTCCAGAGTGAAATATCTCCATCAAGACGTGTTCACCTTTGGTTTACGTTGTCGTCCAGCTGCTTGAAGTCCTCGGTGACTCCTTTGACGTGATCGACTAAACTTTGTGTAGGACCCAAAACTTGTGACGTGCTGAGTTCTTCGCCCAAATTGCAGAAGGACTTGAGCTGTATGGCCTCCTGTTGGAGCTCCGACTTCACTTCCTGTGGAAAAAAACATCCGTTAGTCCAAACAATTGTGGGGCTTTCAAGTCTTTGCTGTGCACTTGTGCAGACCTCCACAGTCTGCCTGTAATCCTCCACGCTGCGATCGGGCTGATCCGCCGGACTAAGAGCCTTCATTCGGCTCTGGGTGAAGACCCGCAGGTCTGCCCCCAGTCGCTCGTAGCTCTCCAGCCTCGGCAGCAGGGTCTTAAGCTCCGCCTCCCTCTGCGCTTGGCTGGTCTGGGCCGCGGCGAACCTCTGGGTCAGCTCGTCCAGTGATCCTTGCAGGCCCGAGGCTGTGGAGGCGTCGGGGCTCTGGAGGAGCTTGGAGACTGAATCCCGTGTCGCCTCAATGCTGCCTTGCCTCGAGAGCAGCTCTTGACGAAGTTTCTGGTTAGGGAAAGCAAAGGTTTGGATTTGTCCTGGAGAAGTTCCACACAGACGGTTCCTCCTACCTGGTTCTGTGTCAGGGCGTCTTGAAGAGCCTGCGCTGTGGGCTCAACCGGCCCCGGGTTGAGGACCAGCGTGTCCAGCCAGCTGAGCAGAGCCTTCAAGCCCTCCTGCACGCTGACCGACTGGGCCACAGCCGTCTGCAGCTGCTCGGCCCGCTCGGACACGGACGCCGAGAGCGAGCAGAACCTCTTCTCCAAACCATCTGAGAGGAAGCGGTCCAAATACATGACAGGAGCAGAGGTTCTGACTGTAGACGTGAAGCGGCGTTTACCAGCAGCACACAGGATGTCCACAGCCTTCAGCGAGGGTGACTCATCAGTGCTGACCAGAACCCTTCCCGCTCTTTTCACCTTTTCCAACTGGACCGACCGCTCGGCCAGCTCATCCTGCAGCAGCTGAGCACAGAACACACGCTAGAGCGAGCAAATCCAACCGATCGCTTTCATTGTTTGTTTTGCTTTGAAACCTGGACTTGTCTGAGGGTGTTCTGCAGGTTTTGGGGGTCTGTGTCTCCACTGGGCTTGGCTATGCTTTGGTTCTGTTCCTGAGCGCTGAGCCAGGAGTGAAGAGAGACCACCTCGTCCTGGTACTGTTGATACCTCTCCAGAAGGCCGGACAGACGCCCGCCCAACTCTGAAGACTGCAAAGTCCCGTGAGAAGAACCTTAGTGCTTAATTTTCTGACGCATGCATAGTTAAAGTATCAATGATTGTCACACGCATAATAGATGTTGCAAAATTATTCTCTGCATTTGACCCATCACCCTTGATCACCCGCAGGGAGGTGAGGGGAGCAGCGGTGCCGCGCCTGGGAATCATTTTTGGTGATTTAACCCCCAATTCCAACCCTTAATGCTGAATGCCAAGCAGGGAGGTAACAGGTCCCATTGTCATAGTCTTTGGTATGACTCGGCCGGGGTTTGAACTCACAACCTACCGATCTCATGGCGGACCCTCTAACCACTAGGCCACAGAGTAGGTCCGTTAGATTGGTACTTTGGGTTTAAGCCAGGGGTCTGAGACCTGCAGCCATTCTTGTGGCTCCCTGGAGCTTTTTCAAAAATGTATGAAAATAGAAAAAGATGGGGGGAAAAATATTTTTGTTCTATTAGGGCAGTGGATCTCAACCTTTTTTCAGTGATGTACCCCTTGTGAACCTTTTTTTAATTCAAGTACCCCCTAATCCATGGGTGTCAAACTCTGGCTCGTGGGTCAAATTTGGCCCGCCGTGTGATTTCATTTGGCCCTTGAGGCAATATCAAATTAACATTAGAGCTGGCCCGCCGCTGTAACACCGCATTCACCACTAATACTCATACTCGTTAACCCTCCCCATTTTCCCGGGAGACTCCCGAAGTTCAGTGCCCCTCCCGAATTTCTCCCGATTTCCACCTGGACAATAATATTGGGGGCGGGCCGTAAAAGCACTGCCTTTGGCGTTCTCTACATGTCGCCACGTCCGCTTTTCCTCCATACAAACAGCGTACCGGCCCACTCACATAATATATGCGGCCCATACACACACACAAGTGTATGCAATGCATACTTGGTCAACAGCCATACAGGTCACACTGAGGGTGGCCGTATAAACAACTTTAACTGTTACAAATATACGCCACAGAGTGAACCCACAGCAAACAAGAATGACAAAGACATTTCGGGAGAACATCTGCACCGTAACACAACATAAACACAACCGAACAAATACCCAGAAACCCTTGCATCACTAACTCTTCCGGGACGCTACAATATACACCCCCGCTACCACCAAACCGCGCCCAAACTCAAACCCGGCGCCGAAAAGAGGCATTCAATTTGTATTTTTATTTGATTTGATATGCCATATTTTTTAATTATTATTTCAAACTCGATTTTGCATGTCACTATAAAGTTATATAAGCTTTGCTTGGTCAATAGTCAATGCAAAACTTGTTTGGGTCCCTATTAAAGGATTAATTTGTTCAACCTCGGCCCGCGGCTTCGTTCAGTTTTTGAGTTTGACACCCCTGCCCTAATCAGAGCAAAGCATTTTTGGTTGAAAAAAAGAGATGAAGTAAAATACAGCGCTATATCATCAGTTTCTGATTTATTAAATTGTATAACAGTGCAAAATATTGCTCATTTGTAGTGGTCTTTCTTGAACTATTTTGAAAAAAGATATTAGAATAACTAAATACTTGAAAAATTAACAAGTGATTCAATTATAAATAAAGATGTCTAGACATAGAAGTAATCATCAACTTAAAGTGCGCTCTTTGGGGATTGTAATAGAGATCCATTTGGATTCATGAACTTAATTCTAAACATTTCTTCACAAAAAAATACATCTTTAACATCAATATTCATGGAACATGTCCACAAAAAATCTAGCTGTCAACACCGAATATTGCATTGTTGTTTTTCTTTTCACAGTTTATGAACTTACATTCATATTTTGTTGAAGTATTATTCAATAAATATATTTATAAAGGATTTTTGAATTGTTGCTATTTTTAGAATATTTTTAAAAAATCTCACGTACCCCTTGGCATACCTTCAAGTACCCCCAGGGGTACGCATACCCCCATTTGAGAACCACTGTATTAGGGCAGGGGTGCCCACACTTTTTCTGCAGGCGAGCTACTTTTCAATTGACCAAGTCGAGGGGATCTTCATCATTCCTATATATCATTTTTATGTTTTTATTTATAAAATATATGTTTTTGTTAACAGATTAAAGTTGTTTAATGATAATGCAATGATGTTTAACACATACAGATTACTTTCTTTCATAAAGACCAGAATATACATAAGTCAGAGCAGTGGTCCCCAACCTTTTTGGAGCTGTGGACCGGTCAACGCTTGATGATTTGTCCCGCGGTCCGACGGGTGGGGATGGAGTTGATTATGAGGTGGAGAGGGGTGTTGGGGGGGGAAGAGGTTCTTTTTTTTTTGGGTCATGAAAAAGGGAGTTTTTTTGGGTTGGTGCACTAATTGTACGTGTATATTGTGTTTTTTATGTTGATTTAATAAAAATAATTAAAAAAAAAAAATAATAAAAAAATTCATCAAAAAATTTTCGGCGTCCCGGCCCGGCGGTTGGCGACCACTGAGTTAGAGTATTACCTGATTCTGACAACTTGCATTGATAGAATACAGAAGGATGTGCGGACAACGTCGGCATTTTCAAATGGAGGAGAAAAAAAGTCCTCCTTTCTGTCCAATACCACATGAAAGTGGTTGGTTTTTGGCAACTCATTTGTCCAACTTCCATACTCGTTTTTATAGACATTACAAGAAATACATTAGCTTGTGCACGCCAGCTTTCTGAGACTCTTATTTTGTTAGCGCAGGCAGGATGAAACAGCGCTTTTATTGTGAAGATAAGAACTGTGCAGTTTGTCTTTAGAGTTTTGACGGCAGGTACGGCGCCAATGTGCTGAAATAAAAAGTGTTTCTCGCCTTCCTGTCTATCACTTTTTCTTAATAATGAGCTCGCAGAAGCCACTGTCATCTCACAAGACCCTCAGGTGTCGTGAATGTCAATCAAGTGACGCTTTATTGAAGATTGCTGATCGCTAATTTTTAGGTCGATTTTGGCGATCGACTAACAGACCCTCCGCGATCGACCGGTAGCTCGTGATCGACGTAATGGTCACCCCTGTATTAGGGTTTCTGTAGGAGGAGAACATGACACAAACCTCCCTAATTATTAGAAATCCCAAATCATGTTTGTATCAAACATGATTCTCTGATGAGACTATTTGGCGAGCACCGTTTTGTCCTACTAATTTTGGGGGTCCTTGAACTCACTGTAGTTTGTTAACATGTATAACTTTATTCACTGATGCCAGAGAAAGACATATATTATGCCATTCATTTTTTGTCTCATTTTGTCCACCAAACCTTTTATACTGCGTTAATGCTCAAAGGTGAGCTTTGTTGGTGTTATTGAATTGTGTGGAGTCCTTATCAAACATATGTGGTCATTGCATGACTGCAAGATAATCGATGCCAACATGCTATTTAGGTAAGCTGTATTTACATATTACATCATTATGCCTCATTTGTAAGTATAATTGAGGTCATTTAATATCCTTTACTTTTATCTTTTTTGTATATAATTTAGTTTTGCATGTCTCATGATACGTTTTCTGTTCGTAATATTGGGTGCATTTCAGATAATTGTTTGTGTGCCACGTTGTTCCAGACCACAGCAAACTTTATTCAGCTTTCCAAAGATTGTAATAAATCTATTAAAAGAAAAGAGGCTGCCGATTCCTTTAACTTGGACACACACCTCTATAGACCTTTGGCCATTCTGAGCCAGTCATTTCCAGGAGTTATCTCACCTTCTGAGATGAGATGGATGAGAGTATTTGACGAGCACCGTTTTGTCCTATTAATTTTGGCGGTCCTCGAACTCACTGTAGTTTGTTAACATGTATAACTTTATTCAATGATGCCAGAGAAATACATATTTTATGCCACTCATTTTTTGTCTCATTTTGTCCACCAAACCTTATATACTGTGTTAATGCTCAAAGGTGAGCTTTGTTGGCGTAATTGAATTGTGTGTAGTGCTTATCAAGCATATTTGCTCATTGCATGACTGCAAAATAATCGATGCTAACATGATATTTAGGTTAGCTGTATTTACATATTACATCATTATGCCTCATTTGTAGGTGTATTTGAGGTCATTTAATATCCTTTACTTTTATCTTCTTTGTATATAATTTAACTTTGCATGTCTCGTGATACAATTTCTGTTTGTAATATTGGGTGTATTTCAGAAATTTTTTGGGTGTGCCATGTTGTTCCAGACCACAGCAAACCTTATCCAGCTTTCCAAAAATTTGAATAAATCTATCAAAAGAAAACAGGCTTCCAGTTCCTTTAACTTGAACACACACCTCTATAGACCTTTGGCCATTCTGAGCCACTCATTTCCAGGAGTTATCTCACCTTCTGCGTAGCCTCTGATGTACTCATGGTTTCTAATGTTGTAAAAATGTGTAGAATAAATATATACAATTTCAACATTTCTGTCAACAAAGATTTGCTTCAGCCTGCGACACATTGTCATTTTGATAGTAGGCTATTATAGGTAATATAGACACTTACGTCATGTGTTGCCTTCACTATAAGACTTACAGTATATACGGCTTTTCATTTTTTGCGGCTCCAGACAGATTTGTTTTTTGTATTTTTGGTCCCATGTGGCTCTTTCAGCGTTTTGGGTTGCCGACCCCTGCGTTAAGCAAAGCATGCAGCGCTCACCTTGGTGTGAAGAGACGTGTATCTGTGGTTGGCGTCCTGCAGCTTGTCGGATACCAGCTGCTTGGTGCTCTCTATAGCCGGGTCGGAACCGCCCGCCTGCTCCAGAGCTCCCTGAACCGAGTCCAAGACCTTCTGACCCGAGATGGAGACGAAGCGCAGGTCTGCCTTGTGGCAAATGACGTCGTCGGCCAGCTGGGAATGCAAATAGTTGGGGTCACGTATTTGTAGATTTGTTGGAGATGTGTGAAGGTTGGAAAAGAGGTTCTATTTTTACACATAAGCTAACAGCAACACAGTTTCTCGAGGATTCTGCATTGAGCAATAGGTTGGGCGGACCCTTTTTTTTTTTTTTGATAAATAACTTCATTATATGTTGTGTGGTTAAAAACTTGACACAATAAATCAGACCTGGGCAATTATTTTGACTCGGGGGCCAAATTTAGAGAAAAAAATGTGTCTGGGGGCTGGTATAACTATTTTAAGGAACACTAATACAAAACCTCACAATAATGCCTGATTGAATGCTAAAAACTTTAAGACAGACCGCCTTAAAAAACATAATGGAATTTTAAAAAATTCTATGAATGATAAAACACTGAATATTGACAACACATGAACGTCACACCCCCGTTCAGTCGACATGTTTTACAATGAAGTGAAACGCAACAAAAATGCAACAAATAGTGAAACATTATCGCAAAGGGTACAAAATAAGCCCACTTAAAATCTGATGCATCTGATATTTGATGAATTTTCCCCAGGGATCAATTAAGTACTTTCTATTCTATTATAGTCTATTGCAGTGGTTCTTAACCTTTTTTCAGTGATGTACCCCCTGTGAACATTTTTTTAATTCAAGTACAAAAAGTTATATTTTGGTTTCGTCTGACCACATGACATTCTCCCAATCCTCTGCTGTGTCATCCATGTATCCATTTTGGTATAAACTCAACTCGTCGTGTTTGGAGGAAGAAGAATACTGAGTTGCATCCCAAGAACACCATACCTACTGTGAAGCATGGGGGTGGAAACATCATGCTTTGGGGCTGTTTTTCTGCTAAGGGGACAGGACGATTGATCCGTGTTAAGGAAAGAATGAATGGGGCCATGTATCGTGAGATTTTGAGCCAAAACCTCCTTCCATCAGTGAGAGCTTTGAATGGTTGACCAAATACTTATTTTCCACCATAATTTACAAAAAAAATCTTTAAAATTCCTACAATGTGAATTCCTGGATTTTTTTTTCACATTCTGTCTCTCACAGTTGAAGTGTACCTATGATGAAAATGACAGACCTCTGTCATCGTTTTAAGTGGGAGAACTTGCACAATCGGTGGCTGACTAAATACTTTTTTGCCCCACTGTATGTGACCATGTTATGTTGCAAATAAGAGCAGTTTAGTTGCCGCCATTGAGGTGCACCTTTCTGTGCTCTTCCAGCCTGTTCTTCAGTTCCTGTGCGTCCGTCTCTCCTTCCCCCAGACAACGTAATTCCTGCTCGCTTTGTTCCAGCCAGTCGCCCAGACTTCCATGCTCCTGCAGGAACTTGGCCAGCTCGTCCTTGAGTGCCTCAGACCTCCTTAGTCGCTCCTACAAGAGGTGACACAATGAGGATGAAAGCTCCATCTGCGAATGCGGGACCGTGATGACAAGACAGCATGCCTGGCAGCTCTGCAGCTTGTCCTGGTGCTGAGCCTGCAGTTGGTCCAAAGTGGCCCGCAGACGTTGCTTCTCCTCGGGAGGCACCGTGGAATCGGGTTGGTCCAACAGAGAGCGGGCCGACTGGGCGACGCGCAGGAGCTGGGCCTGTTGAGACTGGAGACGCTGAAGCTCGGCCTGTGTGAGAGAGATGGTCAAAGACTGACGCTCATAAAAGATGTGGGAGGTGAGCGAGCAGGAGAAGACGCTGACCTGCAGCGCCTCCTTGTGGGACGTGACGGAGGAGTCCGGCTGTGAAGTGGACAGGTCAGTGACGTCTTGAGCCGCTTGGTTAGCAGAGGACTGAAGGTCTTTTAGCAGAGTGTCCATTTGGACTTGGGTCTCCTGCAGCTCCTCGAGGGCTTTGGCCTAAAGAAGAACCATTCAAACATAAAAGCAGATATTTCTAAATAATTATAGAATATTAATCTGACTGCGACAATGCTGACACGACATCACTAAAGGCCTACTGAAACCCACTACTACCGACCACGCAGTCTGATAGTTTATATATCAATGATGAAATATTAACATTGCAACACATGCCAATACGGCCGGTTTAGTTTACTAAATTACAATTTTAAATTTCCCGCGGAGTTTCTTGTTGAAAACGTCGCGGAATGATGACGCGTACACGTGAAGTCTCGGGTTGGACATATTAGCCCAGCACCACACACAGCTAAAAGTCGTCTCTTTTCATCGCATAATTACACAGTAATTTGGACATCTGTGTTGCTGAATCTTTTGCAATTTGTTCAATTAATAATGGAGACTATAAAGAAGAATGCTGTTGGTGGAAAGCGGTGGATTGCAGCTGCCTTTAGCAACCGAAACACAGCCAGTGTTTCTTTGTTGTGAAGCTTTAACACAGAGCGGTCAAGCGAACATGTTTCTCTACGTCAACCAGAAAGTTTTTGGATGGGAAAATTGTGATATCAAGTCGGCTCTTACCGGACATTTCAGTGGGTTATGCGACCTCATCCAGCAGCTAAAAAAGGCAGCTGTGATCTTTGCTCCTCCATTGGCTTCTCTGAGAGACACTGGCGTTCACCGCAGCCCTCCGACTTTCAGGTATGACTTTACAATCTCACTAAAACACTATTAAAACAATAAGCAGATAAAGGATCTTCCAGAATTATCCTAATAAATGTGTCTAATTACATCTGAAACGGTCCCACTGCCACCGCCTGGAGCCGTCGCCTTTTCTTTTCTTTTTTTGGGCGGCATAGCTCGGTTGGTAGAGTGGCCGTGCCAGCAACTCGAGGGGTTGCAGGTTCGATTCCCGCTTCCGCCATCCTAGTCACTGCCGTTGTGTCCTTGGGCAAGACGCTTTACCCACCTGCTCCCAGTGCCACCCACACTGGTTTAAATGTAACTTAGATATTGGGTTTCACTATGTAAAGCGCTTTGAGTCACTCGAGAAAAGCGCTATATAAATATAATTCACTTCACTTTTTTTGTGCTTCACTCTAACTTTCCTCATCCATGAATCTATCATCCTCGCTCAAATTGATGGGGAAATTGTCGCTTTCTCGGTCCGAATAGCTCTTGCTGCTGAAGGCTATGATTATAAGCAATATGAGGATGTGAGGAGTCCTACAACCCGTGACGTCACGCGCACATCGTCTGCTACTTCCGGTACAGGCAAGGCTTTTTTATGAGCGACCAAAAGTTGTGAACTTTATCGTGGATGATCTCTACTAAATCCTTTCAGCAAAAATATGGCAATATCACGAAATGATCAAGTATGACACATAGAATGGACGTGCTATCCCCGTTTAAATAAGAAAATCTCATTTCAGTAGGCCTTGGTTAGTATTCAAGTCACGAAATGTAAGTGAAGTGAAGGGAATTATATTTATATAGCACTTTTCTCTAGTGACTCAAAGCACTTTACGTAGTGAAACCCAATATTTAAGGTACATATTTAAACCAGTGTGGGTGGCACTGGGAGCAGGTGGGTAAAGTGTCTTGCCCTAGGACACAACAGCAGTGACTAGGATGCCAGAAGCGGGGATCGAACCTGCAACGCTCAAGTTGCTGGCACGGCCACTCAACCAACAGAGATATACCGCCCCGTATAGTGGAGTATTGTTGCTGCTTTTTGAATGGTTATCTGTCAGATTTTACGGGCGGAATAGTGGAGCTCCCATTGGCTCCACTGTAAGCAAACTTTCATATAGATTTATTTCATATTTTAAATGCATTTTAAAAAATCCATCAGTCATGTCTTTCATAATGATTGTGAACGTATCTATTGCCTACCATCCCAGGCCTACAATTGTATTACATCCAATGTAATGCTTTTTAATGCCATTTAAGGCCTTCATTTCCTCTAAATCCATTTAAAAGTGTTTTAATGTTTTTACTGATCCGCAGAAACCCTCTTGTCAGACAGAGGGGATCAGCGACAAGTCATTAATCTGCACTGGCCGATCACATACCTTTTCACAAAAATCGTCTGATTCCGATCGATCGGAACATCCCTACATACTTGCCAACCTTGAGACTTCCCAATTCGGGAGATGGCGCCGGGTTGAGGTGGGCAGGGTTTGGTGGTAGCAGGGGTGTATATTGTAGCGTCCCGGAAGAGTTAGTGCTGCAAGCGATTCTGGGTATTTGTTCTGTTGTGTTTACGTTGTGTTACAGAGCGGATGTTTTCCCAAAATGTGTTTTTCATTCTTGTTTGGTGTGGGTTCACATGTGTTGGGCATATTTGTAACAGTATTAAAGTTGTTTATACGGCCACCCTTAGTGTGACCTGTATGGCTGTTGACCAAGTATGCATTGCATTCACTTATGTGTGTGTGAAAAGCTGCATATATTATGTGCATACTTGCCAACCTTGAGACTTCCAAATTCTGTAGAGGGTGGGGGGGCGGGGTTTTGGGTGGTAGCGGGGGTGTATATTGCAGCGTCCTGGAAGAGTTAGTGCTGGGTATTTGTTCTGTTGTGTTATGGTGCGGATGTTCTCCCGAACTGTGTTTGTCATTCTTGTTTGGTGTGGGTTCACAGTGTAGCGCATATTTTTAACAGTGGTAAAGTTGTTTATATGGCCACCCTCAGCGTGATCTGTATGGCTGTTGACCAAGTATGCCTTGCATTCACTAATGTATGTTTAAAAGCCGTTTATATTATGTGGCTAGGCCGGCAAGCTGATTGTATGGAGGAAATTTTGAAGCTAAACTGAGCGCAGAACCCATCACTCCAACTAGCCTGTGTCTGGCCTGTGTGTGCATGACGCGCCACCTTCCGGCGTTCAAAACAAACGTGATAATTCTTCATTCATTTATAATAACGCAAAAACATTTTTTATATGTTAATCACATGTTTTAAAGTAATAGTAGAGTAGAAAAACAAGTTGACTTTTTAAGCTTAATTGTGTTTCATTGTATACATCAAACAATATCCAATTGTGTTGGGGGACGGGGTTAGGTGGTAGAGGGGGTGTATATTGTAGCGTCCTGGAAGAGTTAGTGCTGCAAGGGATTCCGGTTGTTTATTCTGTTGTGTTTATGTTGTGTTACGGTGCGGATGTTCTCCCGAAATGTGTTTGTCATTCTTGTTTGGTGTGGGTTCACAGTGTGGCGCATATTTGTAACAGTGTTAATGTTGTTTATACGGCCACCCTCAGTGTGACCTGTATGGCTGTTTACCAAGTATGCCTTGCATTCACTAATGTATGTTTAAAAACCGCTTATATTATGTGGCTAGGCCGGCAAGCTGATTGTATGGAGGAAATTTTGAAGCTAAACTGAGCGCAGAACCCATCACTCCAACTAGCCTGTGTCTGGCCTGTGTGTGCATGACGCGCCACCTTCCGGCGTTCAAAACAAACGTGATAATTCTTCATTCATTTATAATAACGCAAAAACATTTTTTATATGTTAATCACATGTTTTAAAGTAATAGTAGAGTAGAAAAACAAGTTGACTTTTTAAGCTTAATTGTGTTTCATTGTATACATCAAACAATATCCAATTGTGTTGGGGGACGGGGTTAGGTGGTAGAGGGGGTGTATATTGTAGCGTCCTGGAAGAGTTAGTGCTGCAAGGGATTCCGGTTGTTTATTCTGTTGTGTTTATGTTGTGTTACAGTGCGGATGTTCTCCCGAAATGTGTTTGTCATTCTTGTTTGGTGTGGGTTCACAGTGTGGCGCATATTTGTAACAGTGTTAATGTTGTTTATACGGCCACCCTCAGTGTGACCTGTATGGCTGTTTACCAAGTATGCCTTGCATTCACTAATGTATGTTTAAAGGCCGCTTATATTATGTGGCTAGGCCGGCAAGCTGATTGTATGGAGGAAATTTTGAAGCTAAACTGAGCGCAGAACCCATCACTCCAACTAGTCTGTGTCTGGCCTGTGTGTGCATGACGCGCCACCTTCCGGCGTTCAAAACAAACGTGATAATTCTTCATTCATTTATAATAACGCAAAAACATTTTTTATATGTTAATCACATGTTTTAAAGTAATAGTAGAGTAGAAAAACAAGTTGACTTTTTAAGCTTAATTGTGTTTCATTGTATACATCAAACAATATCCAATTGTGTTGGGGGACGGGGTTAGGTGGTAGAGGGGGTGTATATTGTAGCGTCCTGGAAGAGTTAGTGCTGCAAGGGATTCCGGTTGTTTATTCTGTTGTGGTTATGTTGTGTTACAGTGCGGATGTTCTCCCGAAATGTGTTTGTCATTCTTGTTTGGTGTGGGTTCACAGTGTGGCGCATATTTGTAACAGTGTTAATGTTGTTTATACGGCCACCCTCAGTGTGACCTGTATGGCTGTTTACCAAGTATGCCTTGCATTCACTAATGTATGTTTAAAGGCCGCTTATATTATGTGGCTAGGCCGGCAAGCTGATTGTATGGAGGAAATTTTGAAGCTAAACTGAGCGCAGAACCCATCACTCCAACTAGCCTGTGTCTGGCCTGTGTGTGCATGACGCGCCACCTTCCGGCGTTCAAAACAAACGTGATTATTCTTCATTCATTTATAATAACGCAAAAACATTTTTTATATGTTAATCACATGTTTTAAAGTAATAGTAGAGTAGAAAAACAAGTTGACTTTTTAAGCTTAATTGTGTTTCATTGTATACATCAAACAATATCCAATTGTGTTGGGGGACGGGGTTAGGTGGTAGAGGGGGTGTATATTGTAGCGTCCTGGAAGAGTTAGTGCTGCAAGGGATTCCGGTTGTTTATTCTGTTGTGTTTATGTTGTGTTACGGTGCGGATGTTCTCCCGAAATGTGTTTGTCATTCTTGTTTGGTGTGGGTTCACAGTGTGGCGCATATTTGTAACAGTGTTAATGTTGTTTATACCGCCACCCTCAGTGTGACCTGTATGGCTGTTTACCAAGTATGCCTTGCATTCACTAATGTATGTTTAAAAAACGCTTATATTATGTGGCTAGGCCGGCAAGCTGATTGTATGGAGGAAATTTTGAAGCTAAACTGAGCGCAGAACCCATCACTCCAACTAGCCTGTGTCTGGCCTGTGTGTGCATGACGCGCCACCTTCCGGCGTTCAAAACAAACGTGATAATTCTTCATTCATTTATAATAACGCAAAAACCTTTTTTATATGTTAATCACATGTTTTAAAGTAATAGTAGAGTAGAAAAACAAGTTGACTTTTTAAGCTTAATTGTGTTTCATTGTATACATCAAACAATATCCAATTGTGTTGGGGGACGGGGTTAGGTGGTAGAGGGGGTGTATATTGTAGCGTCCTGGAAGAGTTAGTGCTGCAAGGGATTCCGGTTGTTTATTCTGTTGTGTTTATGTTGTGTTACAGTGCGGATGTTCTCCCGAAATGTGTTTGTCATTCTTGTTTGGTGTGGGTTCACAGTGTGGCGCATATTTGTAACAGTGTTAATGTTGTTTATACGGCCACCCTCAGTGTGACCTGTATGGCTGTTTACCAAGTATGCCTTGCATTCAGTAATGTATGTTTAAAAAACGCTTATATTATGTGGCTAGGCCGGCAAGCTGATTGTATGGAGGAAATTTTGAAGCTAAACTGAGCGCAGAACCCATCACTCCAACTAGCCTGTGTCTGGCCTGTGTGTGCATGACGCGCCACCTTCCGGCGTTCAAAACAAACGTGATTATTCTTCATCCAGTTATAATAACGCCCCCAAAAAATTGTATATGTTAATCACATGTGGTAAAGTAGTAGTAGAGTGGAAGAACAAGTTGACTTTGTAAGCTTAATTGTGTTTCATTGTATCCATCAAACAATATCCAATTGTATTGGGAAGCGGGGTGTTGAGGTGGGTGAGGTTGGGGGGGTTGTACATTGTAGCGTCCCTGAAGAGTTAGTGCTGCAAGGGGCTCTGGCTATTTGTTCTGTTGTGTTTATATTGTGTTACGGTGCGGCTGTTCTCCCGAAATGTGTTTGTCATTCTTGTTTGGTGTGGGTTCAGTGTGGCGGATTTTTGTAACAGTGTTAAAGTTGTTTTATATGGCCACCCTCAGAGTGACCTGTATGGCTGTTGACCAAGTATGACTTGCATTCACTTATATGTGTGTGAAAGCCTCATGTATTATGTGACTGGGTCGGCACGCTGTTTGTATGGTGGAAAAGCGTGCCAATATTGTTGGCCGGGTGGAAATTGGGAGAAATTCGGGAGAATGGTTGCCCTGGGAGATATTCGGGAGGGGCACTGAAATTCGGGAGTCTCTTGGGAAAATCGAGAGGGTTGGCAAGTATGAATCCCTAAAGAGTACTTTTGTTTCTAAATACAAAAGGATTACATTATTTCAAGGGACAGCTGGCAATCATAGTTCCACTGCAAAGCAACAGATGGCGCTATAATCGCTGAACATGAGAGCATGTGTGTATGATTTTAACATGTGCCTTCAGGTGTGGATATGTCCTCTCACCCTCTGTGTGTTCTGCTGTACAGTCGCATCGATGGCCGTGTCCAGCTGCGACACCGACGTGTTAGCAGAGTCCATGAGCGTGCCGTAATGCTCCTTCATGCGCGCTAGCGCCACCTGCAGCTTCTCTCTCTCCTCCGGGCTCAAAGTGTCCCCTCGCTCGGCCAGGAAGTCCTCCGTGCAGCGGATGGCTTCGGCAACGTCTTCGGCTCTCTTCTGGAGGTCCTTCTGCACTTCCTGGAGAGAAAGACATACACGGTATTACGGCATAGGGTCGATGAAACATCCCAAAAAATATATAAAAAGAGTAATTGTGAGGATTTCCCACCTTTAACTTCTTCTGCTTCTCCCGCAGGACGTTCATGTCATCTGATTTCGCTCCTGCTTTCTGATTGGCCAGAATGCCGGCAGCTCCAGCCAACCACATGGAGAGGCCTTCCAGTTTCTGCGAACATTCTGCTTTCTGCTGCTGGACCACCTGAGGAGATTTAGAAGGTGCACAAAGCCAAACAGGGACAAGATGTTATTCCAATATCATATTATATACAAATAACGATGATCCAGTTTGCCAGGATTAGAGTATATTGTGTCCAGATGCACACAAACACACGTTTGACACATTCATCAAGCAAATATAAATCACACAAAAGATAAATACAGACAAACATCTTTATTTAGTGTCTGTTTTCCGCCTGTCCGACCCAAGAGGGGAAGCGGGACAGGCGGAAAAGCAGTCAGGAAGCGGTTACCGCGGCGACACAAGCGATTCCCTTCCGTGGCAATCTGGAAGAGCAAGGCAAACACGTTAATAAACACACGTGTTACAGAAACATGCGTGTGACGTGAGAGTGAGTGAGCAACAATGAATGAGAGCGGATCAAGCTTCAAGTGAGAATTTTTGGTGTATTTTCTTCATTTTTTTTCTTCACCTGCCTATATTTGTTTGTGCTTCCAGGCTTTGTATCGCCTCATTTCCGGTGCCAGGCAGAGCAACGAGGCAGACTGGTAGCCATTTCTATTGGTAGTGCTGTTCAAAACGGCGGCGGCAGTAGGAAGACGGCAGTAGTATCTGCTTCAACATTGTCTCCTTACTACTGCGAGGGCCAGTCTTTATCGTCTTTACCTAAATATTTGATTTTTGCTCCCTGACTAGCTATGGATGGGTGTCGTTTAACATTTGAACTGCTACGTTACCAAATCCCGGTACCTGGGAATCAATACCTTTACTTAACAGTAATAATTTTTGGTACGAGTTATTAAATGCTAAATGTTTGATTAATAAAATCCTATTTTTTAATGCAACTTTTAACTGTAGCTGATTATGATAACTGTGCTGTCCAGTTGTTACACTTCCAAGACATTAGATGGCAATACCGTAAAGGCCATCTATCGTACGTTGTTTAACTAGGAAGTAGCTTTATCTAGGAAGCTGAATGTGTTATGTTGCGCCCTACAAAGTGTTTATACTGTAAGTATTGTGCTTATGACCCACCATCTGTAGTTTTTATTACTAAATTTGGAGGTGTTGAAATTGCCTTGTAAAATCGCTAATGGTAATAGCCTATCTATAGCAAATCCAATGGAAATTAGCTTCAAGCTAACGCACTTTTGGAAGATTGGAGCCTTTACGTCAGAGTGTTTTCTGGTAATTAACCTGATTTGTTGGTGTTGAAAATATAACATATTACTTAAACCAGTGGCCCCCAAACTACGGCTCGCCAGCGTCCAAAATCCAGCCCATGGGAAGTCCCAAGTAAAAAAAAAAAAGTTATTTAATTTAATTTTTATTTTTTTGTATCTGTCCTTTCTAATCCATTTTACTCTTGTTACTCTCGTTTTGGATACTTTTGACCAGCGCCACAATTATCTGGTCATGATCCAAGAACTCTTGACATGTTAACATATACTTAATTGTATCAAGATGGTGGTTAATGTTTTGGAGACTTGTGTATGCGTGTGCATGTTTATATATATATATATATATATATATATATATATGTATACAGTATATTATATATATATATATATATATATATATATATATATATATATATATATATATATATATATATATATATATATATATACATATATATATATACATATATATATATATATATATATACATACATACATACAGTCCGGCCTCGGCCAAATTGTTTTAACCCAATGCGGCCCTGGAGCCAAAAAGTTTGGGGACCTGTGACTAAGACGGAGTTTGGATGAGTGAGTGATGCTATTTACGTGAGCCGGTGTTTAGTCTGTAACCAAACGTGACGTTACGTACAACAAGGGTAGCGCTATATGGCACCCTTTGATTTTAATTGAAGAGATACCCAGTAGTACCAACAAAATTTGGTTGGGGTCTATAAAAGTACCAAAATCGGTACCCATCCCTATAACTAGCACATTTTCCTACTCAGTCTTCCTGCCCGGCTCGATGCTTCGCCAAAGCTGCCATTTTGCCGTAGCTGAGACTTTGCAAAGTCAGTCAGTCTTTTCTGGCAAAAAGAAGGTGCCTGTTAATTGTGCAGAACTGGATATGTAAGTTCTGTGCTGGATTGTGCCTCAAGTTTGTGCGTTAGTAATAGTTTATAAGTATTAGTAAGAAAAAGCATCAGTATTCCAAACCAAACCGACTCAATCCTCGTTTTCCAAACCTCTCGTTCTCTCGCACTGAGTTTCTCTGCCCCATCCTTCTCTTTCTCCTTCCGACGACGCTCCCCTTCTTCGTGCTCCAGCTGGGCCGAGAGGGAGTCGGCCCGTGCCTGAGCTTGTCCCGCCGTGGAGTGGAAGGCCCTCTGCAGCTGCTGAAGCTGCCCCAAAAGGTGCCTGCTCTGCCCTGGGCCCAGGTCCTGGGCCCGCTCCGAAATGAACACTTGGACGTCCAGGGCCACGGCGCTGACCTCACTGGAGCGAGCCGCCAGACTAGACTGTTGCTCCTTGGAGACAACACAGCAGGAAAATACTCAAAAATGGACATTATTAATATGACATAAATGCAATGATGAAACCTGCCTTGCAAAGACGCAACTGATGTGAACGTTGACCACTGTCATTCTCCATATTTTGACTTTTGGCCATTCCTTCCTTCATTTGAACTTCTGTCTCTCTCAACCAGGACAGAAGGGTCTCAACTTTACCTCCAAGTGCCTTTAGCTCAGCTGTTATCGCCTCCTGGAGAACAAAAGTTTTAAAAAATCCAGTTAAACACTGAAGAACTGTACCAAGACTCTATTTTCAGAAGACCTACTTTGTATGAATCTCTGTGCTCTTGCAGGCTTCCTAGAATGTCCCGTGAAAGCGTCCGGGCGGCCTGGTACCCTCGGTCCAAGCTTCGTTGGTCCTTTTCAAGAGCCAATAAGAGCTGGGTAGGAACATCTCTGGGGTGGGGCTTTAAGAGTTTCTCAGCAGCTTCTACTTCTGTTGTGATCTCAGGTTCCAGGTCACACAGCTCCTCATCTAAATCCTGGCAGACAAGATACTTGATCAACGACACAATTTAATATATCACTTGAATATGATTGCAACTAATTATTCATTAATGAACTAATCCTTGCTTTTATGGCCACCTACCTTTCATAGGCCTAAATGTAAGAACCAGTAAGATTATTTTTTTGTAACCTATGGTCGACTCTGAGCATTTACCTGAGTCTGTTTGATGATGTCTTCCATAGCGACAAGGCTGCATCCGACCGACTGCTGCTGCTTCTGCTTGAGTTTGACCTCCACATGTCGGACCATGGAGACCAGCGCCACAATTCTCTGGTCATGCTCCAAGAACTCTTGACGCGCCAATGAGGACTAGAAACCAAAAACATTTGTTCATGTCCAAAACTGCACGCCAAAAACATATTGATGAAAAGTACATGAGTAGTGTGTTGTTGCATACCTTGCCAAAGGGAGGCGCTGCTTCCACATAACTTGAAATCACATCTCCATGATCATGTTCCCTTTCTTTAAAAGCTGGAGTTGAGAGTTCAGGTGATTCCAAGTCAAAAGACGTATTTTCTGCTCGGACTGATTCAGTTTCTGGAAACCTAAGTTGTTGCTGATCAGTACTCTGAGGTTTCGATTCAAGACATTCAGTAGTTCCATCTTCAGGTAGATGGGAGTCTTTCTCATTTTGTTCTGGTTGTGCGCTAATAGTCTCAGACGGATTGACCCATGGTTGGAGTTGATGTTCGAGTGCGTCATGAGAAGCACCATGGTTTTCTTTGAGATGTTCCTGAAGCAGTTTCTCAGGGTAGGAGCTTGGTTCTTCTCTCTCACTTGAGTCTATGGTAGACCCTACCTGTGTTACCTTTCCACCAATAGAGGCTCCAGTGTCTCCACTTGTTGACTGATCCTCGGTGTTGGTCTGCTCATGTGTAATATTTGCTGACTTTTTGCTGATTTCTGTTGGCAACTGTGAATCTTCTCTTTGATCGGGCATTACAATGTCATTAGCGGAAGAAGATTTCAAACTTCTGGACTTCTTTTTTCTTTTACTACTCACAGATTTAAGTGATGGAATGGACTCCTTATCCAGATTCTCACTCGGGTCCCTCGCAATTGCTATGTCTTTGCCCTCTAGCAGTTCCCTTTTGTCCTCTTTGAAAGACGTCTTCTCACTCTTTGGCACATCATTGGGTCTTGTGACGTGGCCAGTATCTCTCATACTTCTGCTATCATTCTTCAGAACCAGCAGCTCATCGGCAGCCTTCTTGTCACTCACTCCTGCTTCAAACACCTTTTTGAATAGGCTTTCCTCGGCTTTTAGTACCAGGGCAGTTTTCTGTTGGTCTGGCAGACTGGATTTTGGAGGTAAATTATGTTCAGTCTTTCTGACAACGTCCTGATCACTGACTGGTAGTAGATTCACTTCACTTCTCTGGTCCTTCGTCTTGTCAAAATTGGCAGTGTCCTTGAAAACCTTTACAGGTTCTTGCTGTACCATGCTATCGTTGGTCTTTGATTCTTGAAGAGTTGCGCTGTTCTGACTCTTTGGTGTTTTGGGTTTGTCTTGCAATGTGTTTTCCTCTGATTTCTTTTCTGCATTTGTTTGATAAGTCTCAAATTTAACTTCCACCACTTCCTCTGGAACTTTTGCTTTCTTTTTACTTCTCCTCTTCTTCTTGCTTTTGTTTTCTGTCTCTTTGGACAAAGACTCCAATGGCTGCTCCAAGGCAGGACCAGCCATGGTTTCAATGTTCATTAACGTTTCTTCCACTTGCACTTTTTCAAGAACGCCATCATTCCTCTCTCTAACACACATCGTACTTTCCTCGCCAGTTGTTTTTACCTGCTCCTGTTTTTGAATGTCACCAGTATTTTCAGCTGTTTTAGAATCAGTCAGTCGTTCATCTAAGTCTTTGACCAATGTACTGCTCTCATCACAAGAGCTACTCTGCACGTTCTCATGATTCCCTTCAGATTTTTCAACGGATGCTTTAGCTTTGTCCTCCTCCTTACTTTTGTCTGTTTTGTTAGCATGATCTTTAGTCGATTCTGCAATTAAACCTTCAGTTAAAATTACTTCTTTTCTTTCATCTTTAGTTTTGTCAATGTTTGTCCTTTCTGTTGATGTTTGTGGAGAAGACTTCTGTGATTTTGATGTGGTTGTTTGTGGCATGGCCTCCTGGATGGCCAGGTGGATTCTTTTCTCAACATTTGTAGCAAACTTACCCAAAAGGTTGATTGATTGGTCTGATTCCAGTATATCTTCTGCCCTTGATAGAGGCTTTTCTATTTTGTCCCCTTTACTTATATCACTTGGTACTTCAGAGGTCACTGCTTTTACATCATCACATGAAGAAACCTCAATGTTTGGACCAGGCGTTGATTTGTGTTGAGGGCTATGTGGACTTTGCAATGAAGTGATAGTCAAACTATCCTCATTGTTTGTTTCCTCGAAAGGAGAAACCTTCTCTTTAATGTCTGAAGCCACATCACTAGAAACAAGTCCTAAAGTGACGGCAGCACTGAGTGTCAAGACACGTTGGCCTGTTGCTGGATCAACTAAGCCTCCTTTCAAAATCTGGTTAGTGGCAATTTCTAAGACCATGTCTTCTGAAACCAAACCTCTTTTAAAGGCTTCAGGGATAGGGAGCCTTTCTCCAGTCGTGATATCAATGATGCCCCCACTGTCCGCCTGGCTTTGGAGAAGTCTCAAAGCTGCAACAGGATCCACCTGATTTGCTGCCACAGCTTCAGGTAGAGTCAAGGTTCTTCTTGTTTGCCTATTTTCAATACCTCTGAAGGGTTTCACCTCCAAAAAACGCTTGCCTGTTTCAATGTCGATTTTTCCCTTTTTAACAAGGTCAGAGTAGGGCACAATCAGAGCGGTTTGGGGGTCAAGCACCCCTTGTGTTACTGCACTTAAAACCATTGCTTCACTTGCAATCTTCTCTTCAAGAAGACCCCTAGAAACAGCCTCTGTCAAAGTAACTTTAAATCCCGATTCAGGGTCGAAGACAGACCCCGTTGTTGCCTGTAAAGCTACAGCCTCTGCGTTTGAGGGGATGACTTGTCCTCGGTAAGCCCACTCTAATTCTTCCAACCCAGGAGCGATAGATCGATCTACAAGACCTCTATCAACAGCATCAGAAACTGAAAGCCTCATACCTGAAGGATGATGAATGATCCCGCCCTCAGCCACTTGTTTGAGCAACACCTGATATGCATCTCTAGGATTTATTAACCCCTTTTCAATGGCTTTGTCTAAAGGAACTGGACACTCCGTCACTGGGTCAATAATGCCTTCCATTTGTAACTGTAAGCTAGCTTTAGCTAGGGCTACGTCTGTCTTGCTAACTTTTCCTTTGCACGCCTTCTCTAAGGCTGCCAATTCTTCTCTGTGATATTCTTCTATCAGCCCTAGGTTTGATGCTAAAGTGACAGAGACTTTCTTATCCCTCCGTACATCAACCACACCCCCAGATGCCACTTGAGCCTCCAGCATCCGCGCTGCAGTGTTATCGTCGATCAAACCAGCCTGAGCTGCCTCCCTCACTCCACAAATCCGACTTCTCTCTACATCCAAAATTCCTGCCAGGGTTTTATCCGACTTGAGGACACTCCACATCAGATCCTCGTCTAGCAAGCCTTCCTGCATGACGTCATCCAGGCTAAGTGACTCACTGCTTCTGGTATCGAGGAAGCCCCCGAAAAAACCCGCCCGAGCCATCAATTTGACTGCAGTGTGACCAGGAAGGACACCCTGAGCGACAGCTTCATCCGGGAGTAACTTTTCACCTTCGTCAGTCATCAGCCCCCCCTGGTTGAGATCCAAGACTAACCTTGCCAATTCATCCTCCTCCTCCTCCTCTTCTTCATCGAATGCCGATTCGGGGACATCATCTACAGGTACAGCCAGCTTTGAGACAGGTACTTTCTGTTTGAGCATCTCTGATTCACTCCTGTTCTGATTCCTAAAATACTTTGAACCTTCATTTATGTCTTCATTGGGTGCAAGGGATTTACTGTCACTGTTCTTTGATTCAACGATTATTGTGGATGTCTCCGGGTGTTTTGCAACATTAGATGCCAATTCATTTTCTGGACACTTTCTGGATTCTGGAATTTCCAGAGGGCATGTTTCTGTTCCTCCATCATGTGTGTTAGTATATTTAACTACCACACTTTCTGGTTGTAACTCATTGTCATTTTTACAGTCGTAACTTTCTTGTCTTCCAATGGTGCCAATGGGCTCCAAATCCATACGTTGTGTGACTCCATTGGAAGTTCCTTCTTCAGCGTCGGATTGCCTGTCAGTTATCTCCTTTTCGGTCAAACTTAATCCCTTTAAGACATCTTTATGTACCTCAACTCTTTTTCCTGGTTTCAACTGAGCAACGTTAACAAATTCCACCAACTCAGGGTCTAACAGCACTAAGCGTTTTCCCGAGTGTGCATCCACATAGCTGTGAGCCATGACGTGAAAGAGCAGTTTTTGTTTCGCTTGCTGGTTAGGATCCGTTCCATTGGTCCACACAAGGTCTGTGGGAGATGATGTATTTGGTGAAGCGCTCGAAGAACCCCAACTCAAGCGGTTTAGTGAGGGCGTGCCTGACGGGTTCATGTTAAAGAGAACATCTGGTAAATGGATTTCTTTGAGACAACGTATGACCCTAGGCTCCAAGACTTTTTCTGCAGCATTATTTAAAGGCAACAGCTGGAGAGTTTCTGAGTTGTAGAGTCCTCCAATGGCATGTCTCTGACTTAGGATGCGTCGTGTCAACTCCCCTGAAATGGCTGATTGTTGAAAAGCCTCCACAATGGACAAGACTTTACCAGATTCAGGCCAAATAATTCCCATAAACGTCCAGAGAGACTCTAGGACCAACAGAGCAATATGGGAAGAAAGAATGTCCCTGTTGATACTCTCCTCCAAATCTAAACGCTCCATAGTTAAAGGGTCGAGAATGCCACCATTTTTTAGCTGTCGCACAAACAGGCCACAAGCCAAGTCCTGGTCCATGAGCCCATGGCGAACTGCCTCGTGAACAGTTAACCTGTGGCCAGTTCGAGGGTCAACAATCCCACCAGCAAACAGTTGAGCTTCAAGGAGTCGCAGAGCCACTTGCCGGTCGATCAGCCCTTCCTCGATGGCGCGGAAGATGCCAACTTTTCTTCCAGAGCGTAAGCAAACAGTTCCTCCAGGTTGTTGTTGGACAGGAAGTAGAAGAAGCCCGGAATCATCATCATGGACACAGCGCTGTTGGAGCTTGTCAAGGTTTATTTTTTCTGCTGTGTTCGGGTCAATAAGCTCTTTGTGATGAAGCCTTGTCTGAAGTTTGAGGCGGGTTCTCAAAGGCAAGAGGTTCAAGTCTTCTTGCTCTAAACATCCTGCAGACTCTCTCAGCTCTAGAATACGAAGTCCCACCTCCTCTCTTATGATCCCAGACTCCACGGCTGCAGCTAGTGTTTGCACATTCAGTTGTTGGCCACTTGTAGACTTTGTGTTCTCTACCAAGAGCAGAGCACTCTCCAACTCCAAGAGAGTACGCCTGGTGTGTTCGTCAATTAGGCCTTGAATCAGACCCTGATCCAGGGAAAGGCAGAGAGGGACGTCGAGGGAGAGGAGCCCCCTCTTGTTGATGAGCTGGGTCTCTAGCAGAACACGACAAGTGTCCTGATCAATGAGACCACGTTGAGCTGCTTGAAAAACTGGCAAAGTTTCCACCGTTCCCAAGTCGATCACTCCAGCGATACAACTGTCAATCTACAAAAAAGAAAAAAATAATGTCAGTTTAAGTTACAAAATGTACTTTATATAATATTATAGAGTTATTATACATTAGGTAACCCTTTAGTAAAAAATGTATATTTTAGTTAGCGTAATAACAAGGTCCTATGTCATATATCTCTGAAATAAAAGCATGCATTGAAGCCAAGTAAAGCAATTAAGCACATAAAAGAAGCACACAATTATAGTAAGACAAAAACATATTCTAAGGCAACATAATAAAAGAAGCAAGCAGTACTTACCATCCGTGCCTGTCAAGTCCCACACACACTTTTAATCGGGCAGAGCGAGGCGCGACACGTGAGAAACAACTTGTTAGCGTTGTGCATGCCACTCTATTCTCGCCTGACTTAACTAAACACTCCTTTTACTCTCCTGACTAAAGACTACACTCTTTTAAAAAGTCTCCTCATGACAGAACCGGTCGATGACCAGGATGTCCACGAGGCTCCTTGGGCGGCTGTTAGTGATTTTCAAGCTGGGTTTAAAAGTGTCACACAGTTAAAGAATTGCATTAGAACACAAAGTCACACACACACACACACGCACACATACAAATACACTTGTGATCTGGACACAACATGCTCATGGTGAAGTGTTTTTGTTTGTGGGCATAGCAGTTCTCTGGTACACGTACACAACAGCAAAGCAACACATTTGCTTATCAGTTTATACTTAATATATATACATATATATATATATATATATATATACATACATATATATATATATATATATATATACACAGTGTATATGTACATATATATACACATGTACATACATACACTGTGTGTATGTATATATATATATACACACATATATATATACATATACACTGTATATAAATATATATATGCATGCATATATATATATATATACATATACACTGTATATGTATATATATATATGCATGCATATATATATACATACACACACACATATACATATATATGTGTATATATATACAGATATATATATATGTGTGTGTATGTATATATATATATATATATATATGCATGCATATATATGTACATATACATACACACATATATACATATATATATACATACATATATATATATACATACACATATATACATATATATATATATATATATATATATAGTGTAGACGCAGTGATTCTCAAACTGTGGTACAGCTCCATCTTATTTTCTGAGGTGGTACTTCATGAAAAAAGTTTGAAAACCACTGCTCTATCATACTTAAGAGTATCTGGACATATCTGTTCCACTATCCACTACAAAAAAGAAACTGACTTTTAAACCACTTGTCACTTTATTAGTTACACCTTCAGAATACATTGATAGATGTGGACGGGCCACTTAAGTTGATTTAAGTTAATTAAACACGAAAAACAAACCTGATGTAGGTCAAAATATGAAAAGGTAATAAAAAAAAAATTGTTAATAAACAGCAGATGTCCCACTACAACTTGTTCACTTCCGATAAGATACCGATATTGCAGCTTTAGTGCTGGCTGACACCAATAATATCCGATGTATCAGCAGGAATCATACATACTTATATTTTTTGTAATGTAGGATGTCGATAAAACGTTTAATCAAGGGAATATAGTCAAAAAGACAACAATGGTAAGTATGAAAAACACTTACCTATTTATTATTAACACTCTTGTCTTTAAAGGGGAACTGCACTTTTTTTAGGAATTTTGCCTATTGTTAACAATAATTGTGAGCGTCTTTTTTTTCAGGGTTCTGAAAATGATAAAAATATTTTGCAAAACGCAGCAAATAGGAGTCACCCGTGTAGCCTTCCAAGCCCTCTAATACAACTTTAAAATCCTGCAACGTTTTCTTGCCGATTGTATTGTACCGTATGTCCCGGCAAGAAATCTGCGTTCAAAAGACTCCGGCTTATTAGTGATTCCTAGAGCTCAAAAAAAGTCTGCGGGCTATAGAGCGTTTTCCGTTCGGGCTCCAGTACTCTGGAATGCCCTCCCGGTAACAGTTCGAGATGCTACCTCAGTAGAAGCATTTAAGTCTCATCTTAAAACTCATCTGTATACTCTAGCCTTTAAATAGACCTCCTTTTTAGACCAGTTGATCTGCCGCTTCTTTTCTTTCTCCTATGTCCCCCCCTCCCTTGTGGAGGGGGTCCGGTCCGATGACCATGGATGAAGTACTGACTGTCCAGAGTCGAGACCCAGGATGGACCGCTCGTCGGGACCCAGGATGGACCGCTCGCCTGTATCGGTTGGGGACATCTCTACGCTGCTGATCCGCTTGAGATGGTTTCCTGTGGACGGGACTCTCACTGCTGTCTTGGAGCCACTATGGATTGAACTTTCACAGTATCATGTTGGACCCGCTCGACATCCATTGCTTTCGGTCCCCTAGAGGGGGGGGGTTGCCCACATCTGAGGTCCTCTCCAAGGTTTCTCATAGTCAGCATTGTCACTGGCGTCCCACTGAATGTGAATTCTCCCTGCCCACTGGGTGTGAGTTTTCCTTGCCCTTTTGTGGGTTCTTCCGAGGATGTTGTAGTCGTAATGATTTGTGCAGTCCTTTGAGACATTTGTGATTTGGGGCTATATAAATAAACATTGATTGATTGATTGATAAACACTGCAAATATGTATATAATGTAGTAACGGATATGTTCATAACAATATGTAATGTGTACAATATTTACTACATTTTGGTCATTTTAAGCATCGCATTTTTTGTTTCCATAGCAACGCAGTTCCGACTTCCGGCAACAAATGTGTGTTCCTACTTCCGGAAAAAAAAATAGTGTTTTCTAATCAGGGCAGCTTAGTAGCTGACAAAGAAGACGACTATTTTTGAACGAATGGGGACTGACAAGCTTATATTTTTGAAGCTGAATATACGGAGGATGAACTGCTGCTCATTGATAAAGATGTTGGTAGGGTAATATGGCAACATATTGCCACACAGAAAAGGCAGACGGCCGTCAAAAAGTGTCGACACAATGTGACACTGCGGGTGTGCGTAGCATTAAGGCCTGGTGTTAATTACCTCAGCGGCCAGCAGGTTGGTGATGATAATGAAAATGACGATGGCAACGATGATGGCGGTGGTGAGTTAGTGACGTGAGTGCGGAGTTTGATGAACATCGTGAAGGTGTTCCATGCCAGAGATGTGGTCAGACGTTGTCCGGGAGGACATTTTAGTGAAGACACACGTCTGAACAGGCTCTTCTTGTTAAACCGAGTGAATTCATCTTTCAAAATATTGTGAGCAAACTGCATGCACACGCACGCAACATTTCTTCATTTCTCCCTCCTTCTGTCTTGGTCTACTATAACTCACCTTTCTCTCCTCCTCATCGGCAAGCTGTTGCTCCAGCTGCTGCAGCTGCTGCGTGGACGAGTCGCACATCTGCTTGTAGGCTGACGTCAGCTGGTCCAGCTGAGCTTCCACCTCAGCGCGCTCCTCCGGGGACAGCCTGGACGGGTGGCACACACAGGGACAGGGGTTACGGGACCGGAACAAGAGGGAGGACGGTGAAGTACCGTATTTTTCGGATTATAAGTCGCACCGGCCAAAAATGGATAATAAAGAAGGAAAAAAACATATATAAGTTTCATTGGAGTATAAGTCGCATTTTTGGGGGAAATTTATTTGACAAAATCCAACACCAAGAATAGACATTTGAAAGGCAATTTAAAATAAATAAAGAATAATGAACAACAGGCTGAATAAGTGTACGTTATATGAAGCATAAATAACCAACTGAGAAGGTGCCTGGTATGTTAACCTAACATATTATGGTAAGAGTCATTCAAACAACTATAACATACATACATACATACATACATAGACATATATATTTACTGTCCGGACCCAGACTATTTTTTTTAATTGTAATTTTTAAGAATTCATCTGAATATGCATGAACCATTTATGTTCAAAATTGTCCATCCATCCATCCATCTTCTTCCGCTTATCCGAGGTCGGGTCGCGGGGGCAGCAGCCTAAGCAGGGAAGCCCAGACTTCCCTCTCCCCAGCCACTTCGTCCAGCTCTTCCCGGGGGATCCGGAGGCGTTCCCAGGCCAGCCGGGAGACATAGTCTTCCTAACGTGTCCTGGGTCTACCCCATGACCTCCTACCGGTTGGACGTGCCCTAAACACCTCCCTAGGGAGGCGTTCGGGTGGCATCCTGACCAGATGCCCGAACCACCTCATCTGGCTCCTCTCCATGAGGAGCAGCAGCGGCTTTACTTTGAGTTCCTCTCGAATGGCAGAGCTTCTCACCTTATCTCTAAGGGAGAGCCCCGCCACACGGCGGAGGAAACTCATTTCGGCCGCTTGTACCCCTGGATCTTGTCCTTTCGGTCATGACCCAAAGCACATGACCATAGGTGAGGATGGGAACGTAGATTGACCGGTAAATTGAGAGCTTTGCCTTCCGGCTCAGCTCCTTCTTCACCACAACGGATCGGTACAACGTCCGCATTACTGAAGACGCCACACCGATCCGCCTGTCGATCTCACGATCCACTCTTCCCTTACTCGTGAACAAGACTCCTAGATACTTGAACTCCTCCACTTGGGGCAGGCACAGCACCATATTTGCCCCAAAGGAGGATTATTGATGAGGATGTGTATTAGAGATGCGCGGTTTGCGGTCTCATCCGCGAAGTTCGCGGATAAACCGCGGGTCGGGCGGTTGACATGACGAAAAAATAGATTTTAATTAGATTCGGGCGGATAGCGGTTGAACCATCCGGAAATATTTGATATGCATGGTTCTGTGATCGGTATCCTTTGCCATTCAAAGAGACATTTAGTACCCGTGTCATAAAGCGAAGAAAACAATAAGAGACGATATTATTCTCCTGAATGACTGCCGGTAGTCACCCAGATAATAAATATTAGTGCGTGCTATGAAGCCATTGGCTTTGTCGCCTTCTACAACATGTACGATCTGCTTGTCAGTCCAGCAACATGTTGTGTGTGACTTCCGCGGTAACACGCACACGACTGCAAGGCATACTGGGTGACACAGAGTACACTAATGGTTCTGATATCAACAATTTTAACACTCTCAGTAATATGCGCCATGCTGTGAAGCCACACCAATTAAGAACGACAAACAAGTTTCGGGAGAACATCCTCATAGTAACACAACATAAACGCAACCCAAAAATATCCAGAATCCTTTGCATCCATGACAATTCCTGACTATTTTATAAACCCCGCTAGCATCGGTAAGGTGGGCGGGGTTGGGGGCGTAGGGGTGTAAAATATATTCAGGAAGTGTGACGGATACAAAGGATTATGAGTATTTGTTGTGTTGCGTTTATGTTGTGTTACTGTGAGGATGTTCTCCCGAAATGTGTTTGTCAATCTTGCTGGGTGTGGCTTCACAGCGTGGCGCATATTAGTAAGTGTTAAAGTTGTTTATATTACAACCATCAGTGTACTCCGTATCACCCAGTATGCCTTTCAATCCTGAACGTGTAATTGCGGAAGCTGCACACAACATGTTGCCGGAACGTTAGCGGCTCTAAAATAGCTCTGTCAGTGGTAAAAGCAGACAACCTCTGATGTATTTCAGCGGGCGGTTGGCGGTCGGGTACGGTCCTGATAAAATGTTGGTTCGGGTGGACGGCGGGTGGATGACGACTTTGGTGATGCGGATGATATAATTGCCTATCCGCGCATCTCTAATGTGTATGGAGACACAATTTGTTTCAGCTAATTCTTCCGTTCTGCAGACTGATGGTGGAAAATACAGTAGGAATCGTCGTTTGAAAGTGTGGACTATTCCGGGAAGCGAGGTGACAAAGACGAGGACTTACTTGCTGGCCTGTTTGGAGAGCAAGAAGACCTGCGTGCTCCTGATGGCTTCGGCCACGTCGTCCTTCTTGGCAGCCAGCTGCTCGCTGATGGCCTTCAGGAGGAGAACACACACATGACGGGGACTGTTCACATCAGCGCGTATGAATGAACACTTACCTGCTGGGCTGCGAGTGAGGACTCAGCGCTGGGGCCGCCGGTCCGTCCTTGGAGACCTTTGACCCATCCCAACAGGTCTGACACCTGACCAACTCTGGCCTGCTTCTCCTCCTCCACCTCTTTCTGCATGGACAGAAACCAGACCATATGATCGTATCCACTAAGGCAGACCTGGGCAAATTAAGGCCCGCGGGCCACAGACGGCCCGTTGAGCTTTTCAATCTGGACCGCCAGACATTCCCAAATGCTTTTTTTTAGATCTTTAGGATGGAAAGTGTAGCTGCCATTATGTTGTGCACTCATGTTTTCTAATGACCGTAAGTCTTCAACTATACAAAGTATTTCAATGGTTGGAATCTGCGCTTTTGCATGATATATACAAACCCCGTTTCCATATGAGTTGGGAAATTGTGTTAGATGTAAATAAAGACAGAATACAATGATTTGCAAATCATTTTTAACCCATATTCAGTTGAATATGCCACAAAAACAACATATTTGATGTTCAAACTGATAAAACTTTTTTTTTTTGCAAATAATCATTAACTTTAGAATTTGATGCCAGCAACACGTGACAAAGAAGTTGGGAAAGGTGGCAATAAATACTGATAAAGTTGAGGAATGCTCATCAAACACTTATATGGAACATCCCACAGGTGTGCAGGCTAATAGGGAACAGTTGGGTGCTATGATTGGGTATAAAAGCAGCTTCCATGAAATGCTAACTAATTCACAAACAAGGACGGGGCGAGGGTCAACAATTTCTAAGCAAATTGTCGAACAGTTTTAGAACAACATTTCTCGACGAGCTATTGCAAGGAATTTCGGGATTTTACCATCTACGGTCCGTAAAATCAAAAGGTTCAGAGAATCTGGAGAAATCACTGCACATAAGCGATGATATTACGGACCTTTGACCCCTCAGGCGGTACTGCATCAAAAGTGTGTAAAGGATATCACCACATGGGTTCAGGAACACTTCATAAAACCAGTCAGTAACAACAGTTGGTCGCTACACCTGTAAGTGCAAGTTAAAACTCTATTATGCAAAGCCAAACCCATTTATCAACAACACCCTGAAACGCCGCCGGCTTCGCTGGACCCAAGCTCATCTGAGATGGACTGACGCAAAGTGGAAAAGTGTTCTGTGGTCTGAAGAGACCACATTTCAAATTATATTTGGAAACAGAGGACGTGGTGTCCTCCAGAACAAAGAGGAAAATAACCTTCCGGATTGTTATAGGCGCAAAGTTCAAAAGCCAGCATCTGTGATGGTATGGGGGTGTATTAGTGCCAAAGGCATGTGTAACTTACACATCTGTGAAGGCACCATTAATGCTGAAAGGTCCATACAGGTTTTGGAGCAACATATGTTGTCATCCAAGCAACGTTATCATGGACGCCCCAGCTTATTTCAGCAAGACAATGCCAAACCACGTGTTACAACAGCATGGCTTTGTAGTAAAAGAGTGCGGGTACTTTCCTGGCCCTCCTGCAGTCCAGACCTGTCTCCCATCGTAAATCTGTGGCGCATTATGAAGCGTAAAATACGACAGCGGAGACCCCCGACTGTTGAACGACTGAAGCTCTACATAAAACAAGAATGGGAAAGAATTCCAGTTCCAAAGCTTCAACAATTAGTTTCCTCAGTCCCCAAACGTTTATTGAGTGTTGTTAAAAGAAAAGGTGATGTAACACAGTGGTGAACATGCCCTTTCCCAACTACTTTGGCACGTGTTGCAGCCATGAAATTCTATGTTGATTATTATTTGCAAAAAAAAATAAAGTTTATGAGTTTGAACATTAAATATCTTGTCTTTGTAGTGCATTTAACTGAATATGGGTTGAAAAGGATTTGCAAATCATTGTATTCCGTTTATATTTACATCTAACACAATTTCCCAACTCATATGAAAACGGGGTTTGTAGTTACTATGGTAATCTAATTAGTTACTATGGTCATAAAATTAGTTACTATGGTAATCTACGTCACAGCAGCTCAGACGAGGCACCAAGCAGTGTGGGCGGGGAGCGTTTCCACAGACGCGGAAGGAGATATTCACAACAAAGTTCTAAAGCTTAGTGATATATAGAATATAATACAAAGTATTGTATTGATCCCTGGGGGAAATTCAGCAAATCTCAGATATATCAGATTGTAGGCGGGTTTGTTGTCTACCCTTTGCGTTCATGTTTTACTGTTTGTTGCATTTCAATTGATTGTAAAATGTGTCGATCGAAAGGGGTATAACGTTCATATTTTGTCAATATTCAGTGTTTTATCCTTCATAGAATTTTTTTAAGGCGGTTCTGTCATAACATTTTTAGCATTCAATCAGACATCATTGTGAGGTTTTGTATTAGTGTTCCTAAAAATAGATATACCGGCCCTCCAGGCACATTTTTTTCTCTAAATGTGGCCCCCCGAGTCAAAATAATTGCCCAGGCCTGCACTAAGGAGAATAAATTTGGGTCAAAGTGTTTCCCGCAGGACTCTAGTCGATCTGCAGCAATACACAGATGAATAAAGTCGTCTTTTTAATTTGCTTTTAAGACCATTATTAGGAAATGGATATCCCAGGAGAGCCCAACGTTGAAGCAATGAATGGAAATCACAATGGACATATGTAAAATGGAGAAGATAACTGCCTTTATTATTATAAGGACATGCGGTAGGAAACGGATGGATGGAAATTTACTTCATACTGGGAAAACTGGGTGAATTACGTCAAACCCCATAAGCCTGCCTTTAATATTTGGAATTGGTAATCGTACTGCTTAAAAAAAAATACATTTAAAAAAAAATTACTCCCTATATTACTCCCTGTATGTATATATGTGTATGTATATGTAAATAAATACATACATAAATATATATACATATATATATATATATATACATATATACACATTTATATTTTGTATTTTATTTCTGAATATTATTATTATTAATAATGTATCATTTATTTTGTGTTTATTTAATTGATGTATTTGTAGATACTACTTTGTTTTTTGCTGTTTCTTTCTTTTTCTGGGGGGTGGGGGGGTGGTATAGTTGGGATACAAACAAAAAATATTTTGACATTTAGGGCAGACAACAGATATATGATGTATGTGAATATGATGTAATGGATAGGAATGTCTGATGCTAGATGTCAATAAAAATAAAATGAAAAAAACAAAACAAAGCGTCGATCTGCCGCAATACACAGATAAAGAAAGTTGTCTTTTAATTTGCTTTATTAGCTATGATGCGAAACTCAACTGTTTATGTGTGGACGGGTAAAACAGAGATTGTTGGTTATCACTACACTGATGAAGAGATCGTGTAGGAGCCCATTTTTATTAAATGTAAAGAAAAGTTCAAAGTTTGGCCTTGGAGGAAAGGTGTGTCTGCAGTTATATTGAAGTTATGTCTGATGACAGTGAACATCCTCTCACCTCTTCTTCTTCCAGTCTTCTCAGGGCATCACTGATGTATTTCACGTGTTGCGTCGTCAAGGTGACCAACGCCGTGTAGCGTGTGCGCAGGTCCATGAACTGTAGTCGTTAACGCACGGTTACAATGGAAGGGGACTTGAACTAATACACTTCAATCGGGACTCTCACCTCCTGAGTGATGGCGTCAGAGGAAGAGTGCATCCTTCTCCTCTTCACCGCCGACTTGTGCGTGGACTCCACGAAGGCTCTGTAAGTCATCAGCTGCAGCTCGTAGTCCTGCAAAGAGGCGACGGTTGGACCGTGGCGAGCATGATACGTGTGTTGGCTCTGACTTTGCACGCGAGGCGGACACCTACCTTGACTGAGGTGCAGTACTGTTTGGAGTGAGTCTGGCACTCGTCCAGTTTGGTCTGGTTCTCTTCAATCTCGGCCACCAAAGCCTGGTGTTGGTTTTTAAAATTGGTATTGTGAGAATTCCTTCTCCCAGTTCAACGGTTTTGACTCACCGTCTGCTGGGCCAGTTGCTCGGACAGCGCTTTGCTGTCCGTCTGATCCGGTTGTGTGTTCTCCTGGCGCTCCGTCGTCTCCTCGATCCACTTGATGAGAGAGGAGTGACCGTCTCTGTACTGCTGCAGGACCGAGCCCACAGAGTCCAGTTCTGTTCGCCTGAATCAACAGTATAAGACTAAGTCAGATATTGTCGGAAGGGCCATTTAACAGTGTCTTTATTAAACCTTGTGCACACCTAGGGGCCCAAAACAGGTTAGCGGTCTGCAATTTTACCAGGTAGTTTTTTTTCCACAAGTTTTTGTTTTATAAAATTGCAGTGTGTAGGACAGGGGTCCCCAAACTTTTTGACTCGGGGGCCGCATTGGGTTAGAACAATTTGGCCGGGCTGTATATATGTGTATATATATGTGTGTGTGTGTGTATGTATATATATATATATAAATATATATATATATATTTATATATATATATATATCTTGATTGGATTATCCAGAGAATAGTGCTCGATACCGTGGTAGAGCGCAATATGTAGGTGTGGGAAAAATCACAAGACTACTTCATCTCTACAGAACTGTTTCATGAGGGGTTCCCTCATTCATCAGGAGATTTTAGAATCTCCTGATGAATCCAAATCAATGTTATTATGAATTATTGACCTATCCAATGTTCCCATTACTTCACATCAAATATTCCACTAAGAAAAATAATTTTTGGTGGAAAATTTAGCAAATTTGGTAAATAAACAACCCCAAAATTTAAATTTTGTGTAAAAAAATATCTTTTTTTTGTCAATATGTCTACTGTATCTTGGTGGTGCTTTGTAGTTTTTACAGGGGCTCCCTCAAATTTCAATACACCTCCAGTGCAAATATATTAAAGGCTATTGTAATCTATTCTAATCAGCAATTCAACTGTAAAAACCTACTGAAATCAAATACAAATTATACCATATCTTATTTAATTGAGATGTATACATAAACTGTATGGATATAACTTTTTAGTCTTAAAATGTATATATATTTTTAAAATTTAATCTTCTTTCATTTTTCCCTAGAAGACCGGACGGGAAAATGCAGGTGTACCTAATGTTGTGGCAGTGATACCCACCTTGTTTCTATCTGCCTCTTAACTCTGTTCCACCTCTCAGCCGCCTGATTGGCTCGCTCCTGGTATCGTTCCAGTTCCGGGCTGCGGTCCGGATGCAGCTTGCCGAGCTGAGACCCCGCCTCTTTGGCTCTGAGCACATCCGACTCCAGAGACTGGAAAACGCCATCGTGCTCGCCGAGCTCAGACTGCCACCTCTAGGAGGACGATGGAGAGTCAGGGTTATCGGGCGACCCAATCTTCCACTTTCTACGGCGCTGGTTCTCAGTAGGTGAGCTGGAGCTTGTCCCAGCTGACTTCTGGGCACCCTGGAGTGGTCACCAGCCAATCACAGGACACGTATACACAAACAACCTCCCTGCTTGGCACTCAACATCAAGGGGAGTGACCAAATGCACCACACCTAGTGTGTGTGACTATCATTGCGACTTTAACTTAACAAGCATTCAAAGTTTTTGGACCATTTGGAGTCTGCAACAAATCTAACATGTTCCAATACCAGTACTCAACGGTATCAAATTTGTATAATTTTGTGTCTTAATTTTGTTTTTGATGATAAAATCTCATTTTTAATGGAACATTAAAAGTTAGCTGATTATGATAACTGCTGTCCAGTTGTTAAATCTTGTTTTGTTATCTCGTTCTGAGTCTCATTTACAGCTGTAAGTTCAAGACGTTAAAGGGGAACATTATCACCAGACCTATGTAAGCGTCAATATATACCTTGATGTTGCAGAAAAAAGACCATATATTTTTTTAACCGATTTCCGAACTCTAAATGGGTGAATTTTGGCAAATTAAACGCCTTTTTAATATTCGATCTCGGAGCGATGACGTCACAACATAGGTAATCAATCCGTCATTTTCTCAAACACATTACAAACGAGTCAAATCAGCTCTGTTATTTTCCGTTTTTTCGACTGTTTTCTGTACCTTGGAGACATCATGCCTCGTCGGTGTGATGTCGGAGGGTGTAACAACACGATCAGGGACGGATTCAAGTTGATTTACGTGGAGTGTGCATCGATTAGCACGGCATGCTAATCGATGCTAACATGCTATTTAGGCTAGCTGTATGTACATATTTGTAGCTATATTTGCATCCAGCCTTTCCCTCCACCCACATTTAATGCCAAACAAACACATAGCAATCGACGGATTTAAGTAGCACCGGTGGCAAAATATGCGAAAGTCCCTCGTTTGGTCTGCACATTTTACCGGCGATGCTATGACAGATGGCACATAGAAACGTGTGAATATCCTGCGACACTCAAAGCAGATGCATTTCCTACGATAAAGTCAACGAAATCACAAAAATCCATCCATCCATCCATCCATTTTCTACCGCTTATTCCCTTACGGGTCGCGGGGGGCGCTGGCGCCTATCTCAGCTACAATCGGGCGGAAGGCGGGGTACACCCTGGACAAGTCGCCACCTCATCACAGGGCCAACACAAAATAGACAGACAACATTCACACACTAGGGCCAATTTAGTGTTGCCAATCAACCTATCCCCAGGTGCATGTCTTTGGAAGTGGGAGGAAGCCAGAGTACCCGGAGGGAACCCACGCATTCACGGGGAGAACATGCAAACTCCACACAGAAAGATCCTCAGCCTGGAATTGAGCCCAGGACTGCAGGACCTTCGTATTGTGAGGCAGACGCACTAACCCCTCTGCCACCGTGAAGCCAAAATCACAAAAATTAGTTTTGTTAATGTTATTGACTTATGTGCTAATCAGACATTTTTGGTCGCGGCATGACTGCCAGCTAATCGATGCTAACATGCTATTTAGGCTAGCTGTATGTACATTTGTAGCTACATTTGCATCCAGCCTTTCCCTCCACCCACATTTAATTACAAACAAACACTTACCAATCGACGGATTTAAGTTGATCCAGTGGTCTAGTCAAAAGATGCAATCGTTAGTTGGAAGGCGATCGCCGAATAGCTTCAATAGCTATTCGCTCAATAGCTTCAGTTTTTTCTTCAATTTCGTTTTCCCTATCTGCCTCCATACTCCAACCATCCGTTTCAATACATGCGTAATCTATTGAATCGCTTAAGCCGCTGAAATCCGAGTCCGAATCCGAGTTAATGTCGCTATATCTTGCTGTGCTATCCGCCATGTTGTTTGTATTGGCATCACTAGATGACGTCACAGGAAAATGGACGGTAGCTTCACAGATAGCGAAAATCAGGCACTTTAAAGCCTATTTTCGGGATATTCCATGATGGGTAAAATTGTGAAAAAAACTTCGAAAAATAAAATAAGCCACTGGGAACTGTTTTTTATTGGTTTTAACCCTTCTGAAATTGTGATAATGTTCCCCTTTAAATGGCAGAAAATATAAACACGGTTTAATGCATCCAGCGGGGCATCACAACAGAAATTAGGCATAATAATGTGTTCATTCCATGACTGTATGTATCGGTATCGATTGATATCGGAATCGGTAATTAAAAGTTGGACAGTAGAAGCTCTGCTTCTTTCTACTCCTTTTCGAACATAATGAAAAGAGAAACTGGAAATTGTGATGTAGCATGTTGTATGCTTGCATGTTCGAAATAAACTCAAACTCAACTCAACTCAAATATCGGCAAAAAAGCCATTATTTGACATCTCTACCTAGAAGTAATTCTGCTCTCAGTGCTTCTGGAGTGATCGTCAAGTGCCCAAGTGCAAAGAGTCGGCAGTTGGGCGTAATCAGGAACCTTAAGATGGCACCGCAGGATTTTAAGTGAATCGGTCCCTAGGAGGACTGGTGGGATTTGGTCTGTGCTAAAAAAAAAAAAAAAGGTACCGGATTCGGCACCCATTCTTACTTACCCCTAGTTGTTCTCTGAGGGTCTGAATGGCCGTCGTGTCCGCAGGGACGATGTCCTCCTCGCTCAGTCTGGTCTCGTACTTGCTCACCTGACTCTCCGCGTCCTCCAGGCAGCGAATCAGGACGTCCACCGTTTTTAACCTTGTGAGGTTCAAAGTGAAGGCAATCAGTCCCCGTTTAGCCGAGCGGCACAACCACACTCACTTTTCCAAGAAGACGGAGGAGAGACAGTGAAGCTTGTCCATCTTCTCCACCGCCTGGTTGAGCTCCGAGCGCAGGGCGGGGGCGCTGGAGGACGTCGGCTTCTCCTCGAAGAAAGCGACGCAGCGGCCAGACACGCCGCCCAAACTGGAGCGAAGGCCGTCCAGCTCAGAGTGCAGCGTCTGGGAGTTAAAGGGCTCCGGTTATTCTGACAAGTTATGTAGACCAAAACAAAAAAAATCTTAATAGTAGTAATTCATAATAGTAACATTTTGCAACCGTACACCTTGTTATGTTGTCTGCTTGTATAAGTGAATAATAATTGAATATTAATGTAGTTGCCTATAAAGTTAAAGTACCAATGATTGTCGCACACACACTAGGTGTGGCGAAATTATTCTCTGCATTTGACCCATCACCCTTGTTCACCCCCTGGGAGGTGAGGGGAGCAGTGAGCAGCAGCGGTGGCTGCGCCCAGGAATCAATTTTGGTGATTTAATCCCCAATTCCAACCCTTGATGCTGAGTGCCAAGCAGGGAGGTAATGGCTCCCATTTTTATAGTATTTGCCATTATTACATTTCGTCCCATGCACTGTTAAAAAAATATATATATAAAAAAATCTTGAGATGTTACGGTTGAATTATTAATTTTTTTCTCATGCACTGTAAAAAAAATTAAATAAAATTATAATTTTTTTTTAAGATGTTAAGGTTGAAAAAACTGGCAGCTCAGTTGCCTAAATTCTATCGTAAAAATACAATTGTTCTACAGCATATTACTGTAAATTGGAAATACGGTAACAGTGTTTTTTCAAGGTAAAATTCTGGTGACTGGGCTGACATTTTTCCAAACCATAAAATCTAAAGATGTTGCTTTTACTGTAACTGGAAGTTCAGTTCTGCAACTGAGCAGGCAAAATCATTGTCATTTTTACAATTTACATTTTATGGGTAACTTTGAAATCATAAGTCTAAAACGGAGGTCGGCAAACTGCGGTTCTTTAGCGCCTCGTGGCTCCCTGGAGCTTTTTCAAAAATGTTGAAAATGGAAAAAGATGGAGAACAAAAATATGTTTCTTTGTTTTAATATGGTTTCTGTAAGAGGAAAAACATGACACAAACCTTCCTAATTAATATTAAACATACTTCACTAATGAGAGTATTTGGCGAGCGCCGTTTTGTCCTAATTTCGGCAGCCCTTGAATTTGATTGATTGATTGAAACTTTTATTAGTAGATTGCACAGTACAGTACATATTCCATACAATTGACCACTAAATGGTAACACCCGAATAAGTTTTTCAACTTGTTTAAGTCGGGGTCCACGTAAATTAATTCATAGTTTGTTTACACGTACAACTTTCTCTGACGTTGCCACATAAATACGTGTTTTATGCCCCTCCTTTATTGTTTCATTTTGTCCACCAAACGTTTTATGCTGTGCGTTATTAGAGTGCTAAAATTTTTTGTTGCTAGTTTTACAACCCTTTTCCCTGGTCTTATACTGTAACTTGGTACTTAACATATGCTTATGGTTAGCATGTAAATTATTATTATTTTTGCTATTTTTGCAATCGTTTACCAGAGAGTCATATACTTTGGTATTTGACATAAGCTAACTGTTAGCATGCAACCATTATCAGCATGCTAACTTTTTAGCCACGTTTCCCGTTGTACAGGAGTCCTATCTCGGTACTTGACACATGCTAACATTTAAGCGTAATTGCAAGCTCCACTCTTAGAGACTTAGACTTCCTTAATTACCACACAAATTTGAACTTTACAGTACAGATAAGAACAACATTTTGTTGCATTAGCTCGTTGTAGTGCAGGATAAAAGAGCAATAAGGTGCAGAGTGTTTGCATTTACAAAAGAAGGTGCGGATATAAAAAGATTTACTGTGCAGATAAATATATTGCACTTTTCCATATGCATTCACGTTTACGGATGTATGTCATACTGTCTTTTTATATAAATATATATATAAATATATACACACACACAAATATATACAATATATATACATATATATATATATATATATATATATATATATATATATATATGAATATATATATACACACACAAATATATATACACATATATATACACACACACACACACACACATTATGTATATACATATATAATAGTTTAAAGTAGAGATATCGGCTGATAAATGCTGTAAAATATAATATCGGAAATTATTGGTATCGGTTTCAAAAAGTAAAATTTATGACTTTTTAAAACACCGCTGTACGGAGTGGTACATGGACATAGGGAAAAGTACAGAAGGCCAATAAAAACTTTGCGTGCCAGCCTAATCACATACTATTTACGGCTTTTCACACACACAAGTGAATGTAAGGCATACTTGGTCAACAGCCATACAGGCCACACTGAGGGTGGCCGTATAAACAACTTTAACACTGTTACAAATATGCGCCACACTGTGAACCCACGCCAAACAAGAATGACAAACGAATTTTGGGAGAATATCCGCACCGTAACACAACAGAACAAATACCCAGAAACCCTTGCAGCACTAACTCTTCCGAGACGCTACAATATACACGACCACCTCAACTTCCTCATGCTCTCTCAGGGAGAGCATGTCCTGAATTCCAAACTGCTGTTTTGAGGCATGTTAAAAAAATGAATGCACTTTGTGACTTCAATACTAAATATGGCAGTGCCATGTTGGCATTTTTTTCCATAACTTGAGTTGATTTATTTTGGAAAACCTTGTTACAGCATAGCTCGGTTGGTAGAGTGGCTGTGCCAGCAACTTGAGGGTTGCAGGTTCGATTCCCGCTTGTGCCATCCTAGTTACTGCCGTTGTGTCCTTGGGCAAGACACTTTACCCACCTACTCCCAGTGCCACCCACACTGGTTTAAATGTAACTTCGATATTGGGTTTCACTATGTAAAGCGCTTTGAGTCACTTGAGAAAAAGCGCTATATAAATATAATTCACTAATTCACTTCACTTAATGCATCCAGCGAGGCATCTCAACAAAATTAGGCATAATAAAGTGTTAACTCCACGACTGTTTATATCAGTATCAGTGGATATCGGAATCGGTAATTAAGAGTTGGACAATATCGGCAAAAAAGCCATTATCAGACATTTCTAGTTTAAAGCAACTAATGTTGCTGTTATTCCCCATGAAACGAAAACTTACCTCGTGCTCAGCGATCCTCTCAGCGTTGTCGCCGCTCGGGGGCGGAGTCTGAATGCCATTCATCAATCTCTGCTCGGCCTCGTTTAGACGCAAAGTGACGTTCTTTAGCTCGGACAGATAAGAGCGGGAGACCGACTCGTCTTTCTCTTCTGTACACAGAGGACACACAAGTGGTCAGTCAGCATTGCGATGAAGGTCGTCGGACTGCGCCTTAGAGCGCGTGCTCGCCTGTCTCCATGTTGCGCAGCAGGTCCTGACAGTGCTGCTGCGCCTGCCGGACGTCCGCCTCCAGCTGCCGCCTCTCGGCCGGCGTGAACAGCGCGCTCTCTCGGCTGTCGGACAGAAAGTCGTCCAGCTGGGACTCCAGGTGATCCAGGACTTGCTGGCGCTCCGACGGGGATTGGCAGCGGACCTGGCAAGGTCGTGGAGATGAGCGGGAGAGGAGACACACGCCGACGTTCTCCCGAGGTTTGAGGAGCCTCACCGTGTCCAGGTTCCACTCGGAGACGGTGCGGACGTCTTTGAGGAGGTAGTGCCAGGAGACCACGCTCTTCATGTTGACGTGGAGCTGGTGCCACAAAGACATCACTTTCTGGTAGAGCTGCTCGGCCCTGCACATCGACGCACAACGTTTAGTCACCATACACACTATCCTTTTCACCTAATAGTTATTCTATGGATGATCATTTTTACGAGGGAATCATCATAATAATATTGCCTAATTGCTGCAAGACAAGCACTGAAAACAATTAAGGTTGCACAATATAGACCAGGGGTCTGGAACCTTTTTGGCAGAGAGAGCCATGAAAGCCAAATATTTCAAAATGTATTTTCGTGAGAGCCATATCATATTTTGTAACACTGAATACAACTAAATGTGTGCATTTTTAAATAAGACCAACATTTTTTGAGTGTAATAAGTCTCTTATTCTTTTTAATAACATTGTTATTCTGAAGCTAATCAATCATAAATCAAATGTCATGTCTGTTGATTATGTTTTTGTTTGGCCATGTGCTGTTTGTCTTTTGGACTCTTTAAGTTCCTGTTTTTTTCCACTCCCTTGTCTGGTTTCCTTGGTTACTCATTTTGTCCACCTGTCTCTGGTGGACAAAATGCCCGCTCACCTGCTTCCTGAGCACTAATCAGAGGCAGTATTTAAGCTTGTCTTTGCCAGTCTGTCGCCCTGGCGTCAATGTGATCTTTTCTTGCTCTGTGCTGACTTGTTTCATTGTGAATTATATTTATATAGCGCTTTTTCTCTAGTGACTCAAAGCGCTTTACATAGTGGCAGAAGCGGGAATCGAACCTGCAACCCTCAAGTTGCTGGCACGGCCACTCTACCAACCGAGCTAAACCGCCTTGCCATAGTTTCGTGCTTCATGCCATGCCAAGTAAGTTTTGTTTAATTTATGTTCATAGACTGTTTATGCGTTAGCTTTCTTCCTTAGCCCAAGTTATGCCTCTGCTGTGAGCGATTTTTTTAGTTTAAATTAAGTCATGTTTTTACCTAAATGCCATGTCCCGAGTAGTCCGTCTGCCTTCCTGGGAGAACGACCCCGCAGCAAGCTGCGACCCCCCCCCCATCATGACATAAAATACTTCTTACCATTGATGCGACTTCTTGAACAGGTGCGGTGGGAAACGGATGGATGGATTTAAATGCATGAGAATGTTTTATATTTTGAGCGTTATTTTTAGCACTGTGAATTCCAGCGGAATTATTCATAATTATCGTGTTAAGCAATGTCAGCTAAGATTTATCTGAGAGCCAGATGCAGTCAGCAAAAGAGCCACATCTGGCTCTAGAGCCATAGGTTCCCTACCCCATAGACTGTATACCAGACCTGGGCAAATTACAAACCCCCTTTCCATATGAGTAGGAAAATTGTGTTAGATGTAAATATAAACGGAATACAATGATTTGCAAATCCTTTTCAACCCATATTCAGTTGAATATGCTACAACAGGGGTAGGAAACCTATGGCTCTCGAGCCAGATTTGGCTCTTTTGATGACTGCATCTGGCTCTCAGATAAATCTTAGGTGACATTGCTTAACACGATAAGTGATAAATAATTCCGCTGGTAATCACAGTGTTAAAAATAACATTCAAATTATAAAACATTCTCATGCATTTTAATCTAACCATCCATTTTCTATCGCACTTGTTCAAGAAGTCGCATTAATGGTAAGAAGTATTATATTTATTATTGGTTAGCTTTAGAATAACAATGTTATTAAAAAGAATAAAAGACTTATTATACTCTAAAAATGTTGGTCTTACTTAAAAATGCACGCAATTAGTTGTGTTCAGTGTTAAAAAATATGACATGGCTCTCACGGAAATACATTTTGAAATATCTGGCTTTCATGGCTCTCTCAGTCAAAAAGGTTCCCGAACCCTGTGCTACAAAGACAACATATTTGATCGCACTGAATATTTTAACACCAACATTTGTATACACTGAAATTTTAAACACTGAATCTTTAAACACCGAATATTTTCACACCAAATTTTTTTATACTCCATTTTTATTGTCCCTTGTCACTTTTTTGGGGTTGCTGGAGCCTATCTTAGCTGCATTCAGGCGGAAGGCGCCGTACACCCTGGACAGGGTCAACACAAATAGACACAACATTCACACACTAGGGAAAATTTATAGTGTTGCCAATCAACCTATCCCCAGGTGCATGTTTTTGTATGCGGGAGGAAGCTGGAGTAGTTGGACCAAATAATATACAGTTGTGATCAAAATTATTCAAACCCCACACAATTTAGGCGTTTTAGCAAGTTGGACATTTAGTCCGTATTTTGTTTATAGTCATATCAAGTAAAGATGTGTCAAATAGGCAAAAGCAACTTAAATTGTAACACTGTATTTTACAAAATACCAAAAAAGGACATTTTTCTTAATATCTCATTGACAAAATGATTCAACCCCCTAGTTAGATGCATCTTTAGTACTTAGTAGAACACCCTTTGGCAGTAATGACATCCTTCAAATGTGATACATAACCGGACACAAGCTTCTTGCAACGATCTACAGGTATTTTAGCCCATTCCTCTTGGGCAAAGGCCTCCCGTTCATTCATATTCTTGGGCTTGCGTGCTGCAACTGCCTTCTTCAAGTCCCACCACAGCTTTTCTATAGGATTTAGGTCTGGCGACTGTGAAGGCCACTCCAGAGTCTTCCAGCCCTTCTTCTGCAACCACTCTGATGTTGATTTGGAGGTATGCTTGGGATCCTTGTCCTGTTGGAAGGTCCAACGTCTCCCAAGCCTCAGCTTCGTCACTGACTTCATGACATTTGCAGCTAATATAACCTGGTAAGAAATAGAATTCATAATGCCTTGAACGCGATGGAGATTCCTGGTACCTGAGGCAGAGAAACAGCCCCAGAGCATGATTGACCCCCCACCATGCTTAACAGTAGGCAAGGTGTTCTTCTCTTTGTAAGCTTCATTTTTTGTCCTCCAGACATAACGTTGATTCAAAGGCCCAAAGAGTTCCAGTTTTGTCTCATCACTCCATAGAACAGTTTCCCAAAACCTTTGGGGTTCGTCCAGATGATTTTTGGCATACTGGAGTCTGTTTTTCTTGTGCCTGGTAGTCAGAAGTAGGGTTCGCCTGGGAGTTCTGGCATGGAGGCCTTCATCTCGTAGAGCGCGCCTTATTGTCTGGGACGAAACCTGCGTTCCCCCCTCTGCAATGTCCTGTTTTAGTTCCTCAGCTGTTACCCGGGGGTTTTTCACCACTGTACGCACACAGCATCCTCTTTCTACCACGCCCAGGTAGTGTTTCCACTGTGCCTTTAGCTTTAAACTTGCGAATTATGCTCCCAACTGTGTCTCTTGGAATGTGTAATGTCTTTGCTATTTTCTTATATCCATATCCTTTCTTATGAAGAGAAATTACCTCCTCTCTTGACTTCTTTGACCACTCCCTGGACTTCACCATGTTGCAAATACACCATTGACCATCTACAAGAAGCTGAGCGTCACAGTCTTTTTCAAACAGTTTGTTGCTCGTTATGGTTCTAATCACATCTACAGGTGTTTTCAACACCTGATTGAAAAGACCTTATTCAAATTATTTTCTTAAGAGTTATGATCTTCAAGGGGTTGAATAATTTTGTCAATGAGATATTAAGAAAAATGTCCTTTTTTGGTATTTTGTAAAATACAGTGTTACAATTGAAGTTGCATTTGTTTATTTGACACATCTTTATTTGATATGACTATAAACAAAATACGGAATAAATGTCCAACTTGCTAAAACACCAAAATTGTGTGGGGGTTGAATAATTTTGATCACAACTGTATTGTTGGTTATCACAGGTTATATCACAGTATAGATTTTAGGCCGCATCGCCCATCGTCTCACCTGCTGGCGGTGTCCATGGCCTCCTGGTTGGGAGGGGGCACGGTGAAGCACACCGAGGGCACCATGGCCTCGTTGCCTGTGGGACTGATGACCTTCCACTTGGTCCGCTGAGAGTTGTCCTCCAGCACACACTCGTCCCCCAGGCCTATTGTGATCTGAAAAGGTCACGCAGCAGTGGGGGGGAAGAGCAGGCAGCGAGGATGGAGGAGGGGGGCGAGGAGTGAGAATGGGGGAAACAAAATGGAGGTTATTGCTCATCCAGATGATTCAAATCAATGGAAATGTGCTGAAGTCAGCCAAAGAAAAACACAAAACATGCAACTTAAAAGAGGCAACACAAAACAAACGTCGATGGATGGCGTGTAATCGTTATAGAGATGGCACACTTGAACAAGCTGCGTCACTCGTACAAAAATCTCCGGTGTGGTTTGCAGCTGAGCACAAAGACAACGCAGCGCCGGAAGCCTCGCCGAACAATCAAATCAAACGTTGGGTTTAGTGCGCTAACGAGCACGGGAAGCACAGGTAGTGTGAGCGGTGCAAGAAGACAGAGGCTGCTCTACCTGAACGTTTGTCTTGGCGGCCCGGCGCACAGACCACAGCGAGGACGAGGAGGGGAGGAGGTGAAAGAAAGGTGAGGGCATGGAGAGAAAGAAGAAAACATATTGACTTGTGCTCATGTGCAGATTCATGACGTTACGCAACACATAGGTGATGACAAGGGGACAAGATGCTGAGTCCTTTGCATGCTGCCTCCGTTTCAGCTCACCTAGAACTGACTTTTTTGGAAAATGTAAACAAAATTCATATTTTTGGTATTTTTATATTACTAATGAGATCAGTGGTGAAGCTCAGCTTCCCCTAAAAGAGGGGTAGGGAACCTATGGCTCGCGAGTCAGATGTGGCTCTTTTGACGACTGTATCTGGCTCTCAGATAAATCTTTGCTAACATTGCTTAAACAAGATAATGAATAATTCAGATTTAAAAATAACGTTCAAAATATAAAACATTTTCATGCATTTTAGTCCATCCGTCCGTTTTCTGCCGCACCTGTTCAGTCGCATTAATGGTAAGAGGTATTTCTTTTACAGGGGACGGCGTGGCGCGGGTTGGGAGAGTGGCCGTGCCAGCAATCTGAGGGTTCCTGGTTCGATACTAGTACCCCCAAATGAGAGCAAAACATTTTTGTTTGAAAATCACTTTTACATCAGTTTCTGATTTATTAAATTGTATAACAGTGCCAAATATGGCTCATTTGTAGTGGTCTTTCTTGAACTATTTGGAAAAAAAAGATATGAAAATACCTAAAAACTTGTTGAAAAATAAACAAGTGATTCAATTCTAAATAAGAAGTAATCATCAACTTAAAGTGCCCTCTTTGGGGATTGTAATAGAGATCCATCTGGATTCATCAACTTAATTCTGAACATTTCTTCACAAAAAAAGAAATCTTTAACATCAATATTTACTGAACATGTCCACAAAAAATCTAGCTGTCAACACTGAATATTGCATTGTTGCATTTTTTTTCACAGTTTATGAACTTACATTCATATTTTGTTTAAGTATTATTCAATAAATCTATTTATAAAGGATTTTTGAATTTTTGCTATTTTTAGAATATTTAAAAAAAATCTGACGTACCCCTTGGCATACCTTCAAGTACCCCAGGGGTACACGTACCCCCATTTGAGAACAACTGCGCTATGTGATGTTGTCTTAGTAAAATCTACCATCTTTTATATCCTTTATCTGTTATTGCAGACTGTACTGGTGTTCGGGGAATCGATGAAAAACGAGCTTCCCCTACTCGAAAGACCAGCAGCCACCACTGCGTGATGTAAACCAGTGTTCCCCAACCTTTTATCCACCAGGGACCGGTTTAATCTATTCATTATTTTCACAGACCCACTTTCCACATGTAAATTAGCCTTTGCCCACAAACTGGCACATTAAAAAGTTATATATCCATTGATGTGCATTGTCCCATTACAACTACAATGGAGTTGTAATATACATCTATTAACAGGCTTATTGGTGTGTTTAGTGCAAAGGTCGGCGAGCCGCATGCGGCTCTTTAGCGCCGCCCTAGTGGCTCTCTGGAGCTTTTTCAAAAATATATGAAAAATGGAAATGATGAGGGGAAAAAAATATATTTTTTGTTTTAATTTGGTTTCTGTAGGAGGACAAACATGACACAAACCTCCCTAATTGCTATAAAGCACACAGTTTGTATTAAACATGCTTCACTGATTCGAGTATTTGGCGAGCGCCTTTTTGTCCTACTAATTTTGGCGGTCCTTGAACTCACCGTAATTTGTTTACATGTACAACTTTCTAGGACGTGTTTTATGCCACGTCTCATTTAGTCCACCAAACTTTTAACGTTGTGCATGAATGCACAAAGGTGAGTTTTGTTGATGTTATTGACTTGTGTGGAGTGCTAATCAGCTATATGGTCACTGCATGACTGCAACCTAATGGATGCTAACATGCTATTTAGGCTAGCTATATGTACATACTGCCTCATTTGTAGCTATATTTGAGCTCATTTAGTTCCTTTAAGTCCGCATCATACAATTTATATCTCATGACACACTATCTGTATGTAACATGGCTCTTAATGTTTTGCGGCTGCAGACGGATTTGTTTTTGTATTTTTGGTCCAATATGGTTCTTTCAACATTTTGGGTTGCCGACCCCTGGTTTAGTGCGACAGGCCAAAGTTAAGTCTGAGAAAATGTGGTAGTTTATAAATTAATTAATGTTTCTGTGGAGCCCGGTAGCAAATGCATCATGGACCAGTGGTTGGGGACCACTGATATAAACTATTAGATAGCAAACTGGGGAGGTATAACTCGGTTGGTTAAGTGGCTGTGCCAGCAACTTGAGGGTTCCAGGTTCGATCCCTGCTTCCGCCATCCTATTCACTGCCGTTGTGTCCTTGGGCAAGACACTTTACCCACCTGCTCCCAGTGCCACCCACGCTGGTTTAAATGTAACTCAGATATTGGGTTTTACGATGTAAAAGTGCTTTGAGTCACTAGAGAAAAGCGCTATATAAATATAATTCACTTCACTTCACTAAACTAATTTGTTTTGTCAGCTACAATACAACGATATGTTTGTTCAGATCCCGTAGCAGATATTGACCTACATTGGACTGCTTTTAGCATCTTTGATGCAAAAAAGTGCTGCGCTCCTTTCAATTTGTTAGTATGCAGCCTTGAGGGATTATAGCGCCACCTGGTGCTTTTTGCACACACCTCTATTCTACTAGGCCACCTACTCAGTGGCCTCGTGGTTAAGAGACCGCCCTGAGTTCAAACCCCAGCTGAGTCATACCAAAGACTATAAAAATGGGACCCATTACCTCCCTGCTTGGCACTCGGCATCAAGGGTTGGAATTGGGGGTTAAACAACCAAACATGAATCCCGGGCGTGGCCACCACTGCTGCTCACTGCTCCCCTCACCTCCCAGGGGGTGAACAAGGAGATGGGTCAAATGCAGAGGACACATTTCACCACACTTAGTGTGTGTGTGAGACAATTATTGGTACTTCAACTTTACTTTTTATACATGTATTAAAATGTGTAATGTTTGTCATCAGACATTTTCATGCTATTTTTAAGCCGGCAGAGTGACAGTGGGAAGGGCGTACAAGGAGTCAATCTGGGGTGGGTGGGGGACGGGGGTGAAGTAACATTGTGCAGGCGCAAGCTGGTTGGAAAAATGCTCCTTTTTTCCCCCTCCCTTTGCACTTTAACCGCACATTGTGTCTCATGGAGTCCGTGCCTTACCTCTATTTGTTTGTAGTCGCACACGGCCCTGATGGGCGTGGCCCCCGCCAAGGGGCTCTCTGCACCGCGAGGCCTGAGCTGCACCACCGTCTTGGCCCGGCCCACCAGGCTGGCCACCGTGCTGCGATACTCTATGAGCTGCTCCTTCTCGTCCTGTGAGAGGTAGGAAAAGAAGGTTTTGGATAGGGATGATGTTCGAAAACCGGTTCTCCCGATTGTTGGATTCGAACCACTTTTTGAGAAACGGTTCCCGTTATCGAAGCCACTATTTTAAAGAAAAATATTTGGTTCTTTATTCGAATCCCTGGGAACAAATCCAGTGTCACAGGTCACAGGAAATGACGTAGCTCAATCATTCGGCGGCAGATACAGAAGCAGCAACAACAACGGACGGGAAAAAAAACGCTCCAAAGCATGGTTTCGCTTTACTAAGAAATATGACGATGAAACGATTATCTGCAATTATTGACAGGCTTCGCTTTCCTGTAAGGGGTACAACAGTACATCAAACATGTGGAAACATGTTCAGGCCAAAGGTGTCGTGGAGAAGCAGCGGCAGAGATGACGAAGCACGCCCCTCTTCCTCTGCTTCAACCTGCAGTCCCAGTGGTAGTGCCGATGAGTAACTAATGTTAACTGTTGCCGGTTCATTTCCGTATCTGCTCACGTGTAGCCTTTAGGGTAAAATATGTCAACCAGGACTGCAGTAATGTTAGCTAGACCAACGTTACTGTCAGGTTCAAACACTGATGACATCTATTAAACAAGACAAAAAGCAAGGAATCAAACAGAGACAGAATTAAATTTGGACTCAATCTTGAGGAGACACGTACAATGTTAGCTAGACTAACATTACTGTCAGGTTCAAACACTGATGACATCTATTAAACAAGACAAAAAGCAAGGAATCAAACAGAGACAGAATTAAATTTGGACTCAATCTTGAGGATACACGGCCACTGTACTCTCTGTACAGTCTTTCACCACGCTCTGCCAAAAGATTGTACTCCTTCTTTGACTATCTCCCCACCCCTGCCCCCAGCTGCTTCCTGAGGTAAGTGGGTCGTAAACAGCGTTGCCTTCAGTTACCGAACAGTTCGAAGAGAGTTCGTCAAATAGTTCAAATAAGAGTTTCATAAAATAGTTCAGAGAGAGCCCTATAAAATAGTTTAAAAAAAAAGAGAGTTCCATAAAATAGTTCAAAAAGAGTTCGTAAAATACTTCAAAAAGAGTTCCTCTGGAAGTTGGGCAGATCCTGCCATTTGTCCGCTTTGAAGTCTCAGTGGATTTTAAGAGCCTTCTTCTTGGTTGATTTCAAAGACAGCCTTTTGTCTTCTTGTCAGGAACACAATGTAATACAAAGTTTTTTGTGATAATTTAGAAACAATTATTCTAACAGTTACCTAAGCATAGTTAGTGGCTAACGGTAACGTTAGCCTTTATGTATGTGTATGATAACGTTAGCGGTATCTTGTAGCCTACACCACTCCAGAGTTTGCAGGTCTGTCTAATAAATAATACAAATGAATGCAGGATTTTTCCTGCATGTATTTTTCTTAGCTGGCCCAATTAAAGGGGCGCTAACAGTCAATATTTATTTATTCTATTTTTTTGTTAAAAATATAAGTGAAGGCTGCCAGAAGTGAGTTTTTGTCAAACCAAGTATTGTGTGTTTTTTTCCATATACAACAACCTATCTGGATTCGATAAGAGAATTGATAAGGAATCGGTTTGATAAGAGTATTCGATAGTAGCATCGAAATCGATAATTTCTTAACAAACATCATCCCAAGTTTTTACTACTCGATTACCACATGCATTACCGTGTTTTTCTGAGTATAAGTCGCACTGGAGTATAAGTCGCACTGGATTATAAGTCGCAGTTTTGGGGGAAATGTATTTGATAAAACCCAACACCAAGAATAGACATTTGAAAGGCAATTTAAAATAAATAAAGAATAATGAACAATAGGCTGAATAAGTGTACGTTATATGAGGCATAAATAACCAACTGAGAAGGTGCCTGGTATGTTAACGTAACATATTATGGTAAGAGTCCTTCAAATAACTATAACATATAGAACATGCTATACGTTTACCAAACAATCTGTCACTCCTAATTGCTAAATCCCATGAAATCTTATACTTCTAGTCTCTTACATGAATGAGCTAAATAATATTATTTGATATTTTACGGTAATATGTTAATAATTTCACACATAAGTCGATCCTGAGTATAAGTCGCACCCCCGGTCAAACTATAAAAAAAACTGCGACTTATAGTCCAAAAAATACGATCATTTATGAGAATGAACAATTGTGGGCCGGGAGGACACATGAGCAGAGTGTTACCTACTCTGACATCCAATCTAACAGGTGTGCATTTAGATGTGAAAAGAGTTGTTTGCAACAACTCAAACAAATGACTTACACAATAACAGTAACTGATGGGGCAGAGAGAAAGGATGGAGCATAAACGCTGAAAAATTAATAGCATGCAGCTCCGTCATTCTCCTTGTTTTATAGCTACAAAATATAACAACATCAACAGCTGGCATAAGTTACTAAGTCGTTCAAAATAGGGGCTCTTAACATTTTTGACCTCTGGACTCAACTTTTTCACTGCAGGGGGCCTATTTAAATATTAACAATTCATTAGTAAGCTTCCTCTTGGTTTTAATCGTATTCAATAATTCTATGTAACCTACTTAGTTTCACACGTGTCAAACTCCAGGACCAGGGGCTGAATCTGGGCCGCCACATTATTTTATGGGGTCAGCGAAAGCTTGGAAATAATATGGAAATAATATATTACAAACCATGTACTGCATGCAATGGCATATGTTTTAAAAATCAATAATATCCAAATCTAAATATATTATCAAGTATTCAAAAAATATTTGTTGTTAAAATAAAAATAAATACTTTACTTAAATATCTGCTTGACTTATGATTTAAAAACAATTTATCAATCAAATTGTAGACTGTAAAATTGACAATAGATTTGATGGTTAAATTCTGCCGACTCAGTTTTTTCCATATACAGTAAGACATTAAAACATTAAAAACCGGAGAAAAAAAACATTAAAACAACAAGATTTTACGGTAAAAAAAACAAAAAACTGGCAGCTTTGTTGCTTGAATTTTACCGCTATAAACAGACAAAAAAAACAAAAGACGGTTTCACCTAAAGCTGCCATTAGGTAATACTGATGTGCGTGTAATACCTAATATGCAAGTGCAATGAAGTAAATTAGGGTCATTTTTACCATCGATTATTCAGATATTTGATTACGTGGCTACCACTAAAACTTTCAGAGTTACATTTTAGCTGTTTTTATGCAACACAGAACAAATTGAGAGATTTGTCCAGTATTTTTTAATTTCATATTTTAATTAACGGTTAGGAGTTCACAAACAGCATTACATTATACCGGCCCTAATGCCATTACTTTTACTAGTAACGAGCAATATATTTAGTTGTATGTATGTTACAACGCCGTTATTGATGGGTTTGATGTAACGTGGCACGCTACTTTTGATGTGGTTATATGTCAACAAGACAGCGTCGGAAGCAAAACAACTTCAATATAGGAAGTAACTTTTTACTATGAAAGAAACAACCACATACACACACACCTACTACTACTTGGGAATAATGGACAATAAATCAATGATTGAAGTGACAACCTTGCCATCCAACCAATACCCCGTTTGTGGACAAGGAGACAAGACAGCCATTAAAGCACATTTACCGTATTTTTCGGACTATAAGTCGCAATTTTTTTTCGTAGTTTGGCCGGGGGTGCGACTTATACTCAGGAGCGACTTATGTGTGAAATTATTATTACCGTAAAATATCAAATAATATTATTTATCTCATTCGCGGAAGAGACGAAGAAAATGTCAGCAATCGTCACACACACGTCGAACCAATAAGAATTCGGTAGTGTAGGGTCATGGCAGAAGTGCATTGTGGGTCATGGAATGCTAACTGCTATATGCTACTGCCGTAGCTATTTAAATGGATCACTTCATTGTTGGCGGTAACTTATAAAAACTGAGAAGGGCTGAACAAAAATGGCACCGAAAAGGAAATCATGTACTGCAGATTACAAGCTGGACGTAGTGAAATATGCAGCAGAAAAGGACAATAGGAAGCGGCGCATACCTTTGGAGTTGGCAGAGTTGTTTAGAAGCGATATCGAGGAAGAGGATTTCATGGGATTTATCGATTAGGAGTGACAGATTGTTTGGTAAACATATAGCATGTTCTATATGTTATAGTTATTTGAATGACTTACCATAATATGTTACGTTAACATACCAGGCACCTTCTCAGTTGGTTATTTATGCCTCATATAACGTACACTTATTCAGCCTGTTGTTCACTATTCTTTGTTTATTTTAAATTGCCTTTCAAATGTCTATTCTTGGTGTTGGATTTTATCAAATAAATTTCCCCCAAAAATGCGACTTGTACTCCAGTGAGACATATATGTTTTTTTTTCCTTCTTTATTATGCATTTTCAGCCGGTGCGACGTATACTCCGGAGCGATTTATAATCCGAAAAATACGGCACAATCTCTTTAGTAACTGGTGCTACCATAATCCAGTGAAAAGATTCAACAGCTGAGGTAAAATGCTGCTCTGAACTTGCTATTACTGACGTCACACGTCTTGGAAACAGGCACAGCCTTTTTAAAAAGGCGCTCACACACGTACTCTGCTGTCATGAAATGTCTTGACTGCATATCCAAGACATTTGAAGTTTTTAAGTACCACAATAATACCTTTCCTTAGTGAATAATTAAATTAATAAAATACTAATTCCGTAATTCACACTTGCCTGACAAGTGCAGACATCACATTGTATTCAAGTTAGAGCTGGGCGTTATATCGATATATCGCGGGTTTGTCACTGTGCGATATAGAAAATAACTATATTGTGATATTCGAGTATACGTTCTCACGCAGTTGCTTTTGGCTGTGGGCATTACACTACACCAGTTTGTCACTCCTTCTTGTCTCTCCTTCTCACAGAGAATTAAACCAAGCGTACCTTCTTACATACGTCACACACTGTCACATGTGCAACGTCTCCCGCAGAGCAGAGAGGTAGTGACATGATAACGTTAGCTGTGATGCTAGCGGACCGGTGCGAGTGGTAATAAGAGAGAAAGAAGGTGCGAATCTGGTAAGAAATGGAGGAAGAATTACCAGGAAAAACGACAGGTGATCCATTGTCTGGCGGTGGTTCTGCTTCAAGGGGGAATATATTCAACATTCATGCGGCAAAAGCGTTGCTACAAAAAGTAGCAGCACTGCTAAAGTATCATCATTTGAAAAGTCACCCGCTAGAGAATAAAGGGTGCTTGAAACTCGGCTTGTTAACATGTAAGGCCGGTGCCACACCAAAAAAATGCCGAAGCAACTATTTCCACATCGACACCATATGAAAAAAATAATAACAGAAAGAGATCACGTCCGCAGGAACCTACCACATAGCGCAGGACATACACTATTTGATTATCTACTATGCAGCTCATTTTTATTTGACACTTATTAAAATATCTTGTGTGACATCATGCACAAAAGTGCACTTTATTTGTTAACTGTTGTAGTGGCGTTCTGTACAAAAAGTGCACTTTTTGTTTTGATATGTCATCTTAGTGACATCATGCACAAAAGTGCACTCAAAGCTTGTTTTAAAATGTCTCTGACAATCTTGCACTTTCTGTTTTGAAATGACATGAATGTTTGCGCCACTGCTTAATAACTGTTTAATAAATAGACTTTTAGTTGTGATTTCCCTCTCTGCATGAAAGTTTAAAATGAGCATATATTAATGCAGTATGAAGAAGAATTTTTTAAAGTAGACATCATACTGCTGTGATTATATGCATCAAGTGTTCATTCAAGGCTAAGGCAAAATATGGAGATATATATCGTGTATCATGACATGGCCTAGTAATATCGAGATATTAACAAAAGGCCATATCGCCCAGCCCTAATTCAAGTCTTGGAAAAGGTCAAAATGGGAGATGTCAAAGTTGACTTATGATAAATAGTGTCGCCACGATCGATGAGTCTAACACAGGGTTGTCAAACTCAAATACAGAGTGGGCCAAAATTTTAAACCGAACAAAGCCGCGGGCCAAAGTTGAACAAATTAACATTTTAATAGGGACCCAAACAAGTTTTGCATTGAATATTGAACAAGCAAGGCTTATATAACTTTACAGTGACATGCAAAATTGAGTTTCAGATAATAATAACAATAATTAAAAAATATCAATGGCATATCAAATAAAATTTAAATAAAAATTGAATGCCTCTTTTCTATTTGCAGCCTTCTGAGGTAAATATCAAAATAAACTTTTTCCAAAGGCCAATAAAGTAAAATATTGAAAGTAAAATAACAATAAGGAGTGAATCAAACATTCAAGCCTTGAAGTAGCAAGAGAAAGTGAATGAATAAAACTTTAATTATTGCTCAGTTGGCTACACTGATTTGCTTTAACAACGCTTATACAACCTAATAGTGCGAAATCAACTTTCAAAAAACAACGAAAAAACATCACAGAAGTAACATTTAAATAAAAAAATGTAATGCCTCTTTTGTATTTGCAGCCTTCTGAAGTTAAAATATCAACATTAACTTTTTCCACTAGCTAATAAATTTGACAATAAAATAACAAAAGGCGGTCGGGGTTGGGGGGTGGCGGGGCTTGGTGGTAGCGGGGGTGGATATTGTAGCGTCCCGGAAGAGTTAGTGCTGCAAGGGGTTCCGGGTATTTGTTCTGTTGTGTTCATGTTGTGTTTTGGTGCTGTTGTTCTCCCGAATTGTGTTTGTCATTCTTGTCTGGTCAGGGTTCACAGTGTGGCGCATATTTGTAACACTGTTGAAGTTGTTTATACAGCCACTCTCAGTGTGACCTGTATGGCTGTTGATCAAACATGCATGGCATTCACTTTTGTGTGTGTGTGTGTGTACATCACTTTTGTGTGTGTGTGTGTACAAGCCGCATATACTATGTGACATGCTGTATGTATAGAGGAAAAGCAGACGTAATGACAGATTGTGGAGAACGCTAAAGGCAGTGCCTTTAAGGCACGACCCCAATATTGTTGTCCGGGGAGAAATTCAGGAGAATGGTTGCCCTGGGAAACTTTCGGGAGGGGCACTGAACTTCGGAAGTCTCCCTGGAAAATCAGGAGGGTTGGCAAGTATGAGTATAAGCGATGAATGCGGTGTTACAGCGGCACTGCCGCTGTATAATACCGGCGGGCCAGCTCTAATGTTAATTTGATATTGCCTCAAGGGCCAAATGAAATTATACGACGGGCCACATTTGGCCCGCGGGCCAGAGTTTGACACCCACGGTCTAACACGACTAAAGTGCGGAAGGTTGCTGAAAGAGGCGGAGTACCATTGAGTCCTGCAGCAGGTCCTCCAGTCTGCTCAGCCTGCTGCTCTTGTCACAGGTGTACTGCCTCTTGATGGTCTCCTGCAGCTGACGCAGGTACGACTCGCAGTCCCGGGCATCGCTCATGAACTGCCAGACACAAACAGATGATAGCCGATAAGAAACACTGAGGGTGCTGAGAGTGAACTGCGAATAAAAATAGGCAAAGGTGTGTGTGTCACCTGGAAGTAAACGGTGTTGTCCTTGAGATGTTGCTCCACACACACACACAGCTGGTCCACCCACTGCCACTGTGTCTGCAGGGCGGCGCTGTACGCCTGCAAACATCACATGCAGCGCTCTAAACTTACATCCTCACTATAAAACCACACTTTTCAAAATACAATTTTAAAAAACCCCAAGAAAACTGTGGTGCTTTATCAACTCACCTCCAGCGTCTGCTTGGCGGGATGGTTCTCATGACACAAGCGGTGGGACGTTTCTTGCAGAGAGCGCATCACCTCCTGCTTTTCATCCAGCTCGGATCTCAGCTCCTGTGGACCGAAACAGATTTGTTTGTGTGCGCTTAAAGGCCACTTTATTAGGCACACAATCTAATAAGGTCCAATACAATGTCCAATTACTGGTAATACCTCTAGGAAAAGTTTGTCGTTTGCCATTACAATGCAGTGCATACATTTGCATTACATCACATTAAAAAGGTGCATACTGTGATACACATGGAGCTGCAGTGCAAGGGTATCCAAAATTTCAACCCACAGCTTGTTTTTTTAATTGGACCCCGGCATATAGAAAAAATATATAAACTAGGTGTTTATGAATTGTATTTTTAAATATTACACAAAGCTAAGGTGTGTTAGTTAAAATAGCTTAGCAAATTTCTTACAGAACCCCCCCATTGTTGCAATGTTCTTATATATGTATAAATATAAATATACACATACAGTATATACATACAAATATGAGTAATTATATATATATATATATATATATATATATATATATATATATATATATATATATATATACACACACACACACACACACACACACACACACACGTATACATATAGGCATTTATATATATCTATACAGATGTCTATATGTGTCTACACACACAGATTTATATACAAATACACATATATACATACATACATATATGTATATACATGTGTATATATGTCTATATACATGTACACATGTACACACATACATAAATACATACACACACGCACGCACACACACACACACACGGAAATGCACTTTTTTGCATACATATATGTATAAAAGTGTATATATGTATATATACATACACACATATACATACTTAAATATGTATATACATACACACATTTATACATATGTATATGCATAAATATATATGTGTGCGCACGCACGCACGCACGCACGCACGCACGCACGCACGCACGCACGCACGCACGCACGCGCACACACACACACACACACACACACACACACACACACACACACACACACACACACACACACACACACACACACACACACACACACAGAGAGCAATACTTTTTCATAACATGGTCACTACTCCCTAGTTAGTTTCTCTTCTTATATTCCCATTTTATTGTTATATTTTTATTCTCATTGTTGCTTTTTATTTTCATTGCAATACTTTTCTATTGTTTCTATTTATACCCCCATTATTTACTTTTTTAAATTTTATCTAAATTCTGTACGCAGCTGCTGGAATATTATTTTTCCTAAGGGAACTCTCCTGAAGGAATCAATAAAGTATTATCCATCTATATATATATATATATATATACACATACATCTATTTATATACACCCGCCCCTAGTGTGAGTGGTTTGTTTGTGTTTCCCTGTCTGCACCCCACTCCCACTCACGCTGTACAATTCCCGCTTGGCGGACATGTTGGTGTTGTTGTGACTCCAGTCGAAGGCGATCTCCTTCTCCTCGCGGTCATTGAGCCAGATCAGCTCCTCGGTGCAGTGCGACACGAAGGCGTGCAGGCTCTCCAGGCTCCGCAGGCGCCAGGACGAGTGTTCCTACGGCGACAGAGCACAACAGTAGCGTCAGCGCCCGAACCAAAAACATCCCCTTTCTCACAGTTTCTTGTCTGACGTGTGTGTGCGGGTGCAGAGCTGTGTGCTGCTCACTAGTAGCTTGCAGTACTGATGCTCCAGCTTGGCCAGGGTCTCACAGTAGTTGCTCTTGAAATTGGGGGAGACTTTAGCCTAGAACAGGACGACATTGCAAGTGAGCACTGGAATCTTTGTGTCCTGCTTGTCATAAGGTGTCCTGTGCACCTCATAGCTGCGTGCTTCCTGCAGGCAGCTCATCAGCTCCTCCACTGCAGTGTGCACACTGTTGTGTTCCTGCAGGTTGTTCTCCACTGATGGAAGGTCTGCTCCCCACTCGGCCCCCTCCAAAAGCTCCTAAAGGACAGACAAGTTCAAAGAAAGCTCCTAATTCTTCTCCAGGACCACTTGAGTTGGTGTGGATCTCCAACCTGCGTCTCCTCCACCCATCCCAGCAACTCGTAGATGAATCTCAAGCTGCCCTCGTCCTCTGATGACGACATGGCCACAAGCTGGGAGCGCGCCATCGGACGTCGCAAGAGCGCGGCGCCCGCCGCCCCCAGCAAGGTCTGACCCAGCGAGAACCCGGGAGCTGCAGCCCGCTGGCTGGGCAGCTCTGTGGTCGTGTTCCCCAGGGACTGCGAGAAGTGACCTTTCCTGTAGAGGCTGGAACACTGAAGTCTGAGCGAGACCAGCTCCTCTTGAAGGCACGACGCCCTGGAAAGGACCCTCGTGTCACCACTACCTCCGCCAAGGAAATGGAATTTGCCGTGCCGACCCACCTGAAGGCCAGCTGATCCACTTGGTAGTACTTCTCATCACGGAGGACTTTGAGCTCTTGTTGGAGTTGTCCCATGAGAGACTCGCAGTCCTGCAGGTAACAGGCCAGCTCGCTCTCACACTGCACCGCCTCGCCGCTCTCCGCCCGTGACATATCCTGGCAGCACAGCATGCATGTTAGTACTCTTTGATTGATTGATTGAGACTTTTATTAGTAGATTGCACAGTACAGTACATATTCCGTACAATTGACCACTAAATGGTAACACCCGAATAAGTTTTTCAACTTCTGTAAGTCAGGGTCCACGTTGATCAATAAAGCAGCTGCAGTGAATCAGTTGAAAGTAAAAGTGTAACTGTGCACGACAATCACGGTTCAGTACTTCGCTTTTAAGGGGTTTTGATGAGATTGGGCGACTTGCTCGATGTATGAACCATGTTGGAGAACCAATTCCGCTGTAACATAGTGCAGACGAGTGTAACAAGTTTGAAGAGCGTGAATTATTTTATTTGCGCCTCTTATTATTGAAATGCAGCATTCATAGTTCCAGCTTGTTGTGACGTTCCTCGTCTCAGCTGAACAATGGCGGCTCAATGCTTTCATCTTATGCGCTTCTCTTTGTTGACGTGTTTTATCGGGTTACCAAACCAAAGACTTTAATCACGGGAGAAAGATATGTTTTCAAACCCTGGCTTCTACTTGGTAGGGCTGGGCGATATGGCCTTTTAATAATATCTCAATATTTTTAGGCCATGTCACGATACACGATATATATCTCCATATTTTGCCTTAGCCTTGAATGAACACTTGATGCATATAATCACAGCAGTATGATGATTCTATGTGTCTACTTTAAAACATTATTCTTCATACTGCATTAATATATGCTCATTTTAAACTTTCATGCAGAGAGGGATATCACAACTAAGTCAATTGACCAAAAGTGTCAACAAACATTCATGTCATTTCCAAAACAGAAAGTGCAAGATTGTCAGAGACATTTTAAAACAAGCTATGAGTGCACTTTTGTGCATGATGTCACTAAGATGACATATCAAAACAACACTAAATTAAAGTGCACTTTTTGTACAGAACGCCACAACAATAGTTAAAAACAAATAAAGTTCACTTTTGTGCATGATGTCACACAAGATATTTCAATAAGTGTCAAATAAAAAGGAGCTGCATAATAGGAAATCAAAGTGTATGTCCTTCGCTATGTGGTAGGTTCCTGCGGACGTTATCGCCTTCTGTTGTTGACTAGTTGTTTCATACAGTTGATACGGAAATGGTTGCCTCTGCATTTTGTTGGCGTGGCACCAAACGGAGATGTTGACATGCAGAGTTTCAAGCACTCTTCATTCTCTAGCATGGGGGTCGGCGAGCCGCATGCGGCCCTTTAGCGCCGCCCTAGCGGCTCTCTGGAGCTTTTTCAAAAATGTATGAAAAAATGTAAAAAGATGAGAGAAAAAATATATATTTTTTGTTTTAATATAGTTTCTGTAGGAGGACAAACATGACACAAACCCCCCTAATTGTTAAAAAGGACACTGCTTCTATTAAACATGCTTCACTGATTCGAGTATTTGGCGAGCACCGTTTCATCCTACTAATTTTGGCGGTCCTTGAACTCACCGTAGTTTGTTGACATGTATAACTTTCTCCGACTTTCTAAGACGTGTTTTATGCCACTTCTTTTTCCGTCTCATTTTGTCCACCAAACTTTTAGTGTTGTGCGTGAATGCACAAAGGTGAGTTTTGTTGATGTTATTGACTTGTGTGGAGTGCTAATCAGGCATATTTGGTCACTGCTAGCAAATCGATGCTAACAAGCTACTTAGGCTAGCTGTATGTACATGTTGCATCATTACGCCTCATTTGTAGCTATATTTGAGCTCATTTGGTTTCCTTTAAGTCCTCTTAATTCAATTTATATCTCATGACACACTACCTGTATGTAATATGGCTTTTATTTTATTGCGGCTCCAGACATATTTGTTTTTGTATTTTACGTCCTATATGGCGCTTTCAACATTTTAGGTTGCCGACCCCTGCTCTAGCGGGGGACTTTTCAAGTGATGCTACATATTAGCAGTAATGCTACTTTTTGTAACAACGCTTTTGCCCCACACTTGACAAATTACGGTTGCTTCTCCGACATATTCCCGCTTCAAGCCAAACCACCGCCAGACGATGGACCCCCTCTGTTTTTCTTGGGAATGAATTCTTCCTTCATTTGTTACCAGATTTGCACCTTCTTTCTCTCGTAACACCCCTCGCACCACAGATAACGTTACCCATGCCGCTACCTCTCTGCCCCGCGAGGGCGTACACGTATGTGACGTATGTAAGAAGGTGCGCTTGTTTTATATCACTGTGAGAAGGAGAGCAAACAACGAGTGAGAAATGCCAAGTGTAATGCCCGCAGCTAAAAGCAACTGCGTGAGTATACTCGAATATCACGATATAGTCATTTTCTATATCGCACAGAGACAAACCCGCGATATATCGAGTATATCGATATATCGCCAAGCCCTACTACCATGAGCCATGACTCCCAATCGCCAAGGGCTGCGGCAAATCTACACTTCCTGTCCCCTCACTGTTAATGTGGGCCGTGTGGGAATGCTGTTAGCCTCTGTACGCAACCAAAAAGGCACATTACAAATACATGTACAGTTACAGACCTCATTAAAAATGTGAGCACTTACAGCTTGTAGTGTGTTCTTTGCCAGGGTCAGTTTCTCCTCACAGTCGACAGCAAGGTTCTGGAACTTATTAGCTCGATGGAGCAGCAGCTCCAATCTGAAACACAAAGATTTCGTTAGCATTTTATTTAGCAAGGAGTTTGTATGGAGGTTAATTTAAGTCTTTATTTTGAAAGTTTTTTTAACAATGAATTTATGTAACCAAATTGTTTGCGTTCAAAATTTGTCAACTGAATTTATTTATTTATTTTACACCAAATTATACTGACAATTTTAGTTAAAAATATTTGATAACAAAATGCTTGTTTAAAAATTATATGATTTATAATTCAGTGTATAAAATTCAGCGTTTATAAATGATGTGCTTTAAAAATTTGTGTCAAAATTTCAGTGCTGAAAAATTTGCTGCTTACAACAGGACCCACTTCCGTGAAAAATTTCTATTTTCTTTTTTTTTTATTGCTTCAATATTAATGTACCCAAAGTGGGTGTAGCGTTTTGAAGCAGCAAATTTTTCTGCACTAACTTTTTATACACTGGATTTTAAAACACTGAATTTATATACACACAATTAATTAATACAGATTTTTTTTTCACTGAATTTGTCAGCATAATTTGAAATTTGCATAGAGGGTAATCTGTGACTTTATTTTGTAAACTGAATTTTTTTTTACATCATATTATGCTGACAATTTTAGGGGGGAAAAATTGGTAGCAAAATGTTTGTTCAAAAATTCAGTGTTTTATAATTCAGTGTACAAAAATTCAGTGTTTAAAAATGATGTGCTTTAAAATTCAGTGCAGAAAAATTTGCTGCTTAAAAACGCAAGACCCACGTCCGGTAAAATTTTATTTGATTTTTTTATTTTTTTATTCCTTCAATATTAATGTACCCAAAGTGGGTGTAGCGTTTTGAAGCAGCAAATTTTTCTGCACTAAATTTTTAAACACTGGATTTTAAAACACTGAATTTTTATACACACACTTATTTGATACAAATTGTTTTCACTGAATTCGTCAGCATAACTTGAAATTTGCATGGAAGGTATGCTGACAACAAGTACAGTGGGAAAAAAAACAGTAGCAAAATGGTTGTTTAAAAATTCAGTGTTTTACTATTCAGTGTGTAAAAATGTATTGTTTAAAAATGATGTGCTTTGAAATTCTGTGTCAAAAATTCAGTGCAGAAAAATGTGTTGCTTAAAAACGCAAAACCCACTTGCGGTAAATTTTCTATTTTGTAGCATTTTGAGGCAGCAAAATTTACTGCACTAAAATTTTTTACAGACTACGTTTTAAAATACTGAATTTATATAAACACACATTTTGCAACAAATTTTTTTTCACTGAATTTGTTGGCGTAATTTGAAATTTGTATGGTGGGTAATTTGTGACTATTTTGTGAACTGAATTTTTTACATCAAATTATGCTGACAATTTTAGGGGAGAAAAAGGTAGCAAAATGCTTGTTCAAAAATTCAGTGTTTTATAATTCAGTGTTTAAAAATGTGCTTTAAAATTCTGTTCAAAAATTCAGTGCAGAAAAATCTGCTGCTTAAAAACGCTACACCCACGTCCAGTGAATTAAAAAAAAAACAATTTTATTCCTTCAATATTAATGTACCCAAAGTGGGCGTAGCGTTTTGAAGCAGCAAATTTTTCTGCGCAAAATTTTTAAACACTGGATTTTAAAACACTGAATTTTTATACACACACTTATTTGATACTCATTTTTTTACACTGAATTCGTCAGCATAATTTGAAATTTGCATGGAGGGTAATTTGTGACTTTATTTTGTACACTGAATTTTTTTTTTACATCATATTATGCTGACAATTTTAAGGGGAAAAAATTGGTAGCAAAATAGTTGTTCAAAAATTCAGTGTTTTATAATTCAGTGTACAAAAATTCAGTGTTTGAAAATGATGTGCTTTAAAATTCAGTGCAGAAAAATTTGCTGCTTAAATACGCAAGACCCACGTCCGATAAAAATTTTCTTATTTTATTGCTTCGATATCAATGTACCCAAAGTGGGTGTAGCATTTTGAAGCAGCAAATATTTTGGCACTAAATTTTTATACACTGGATTTTAAAACACTGAATTTTTATACACACACTTATTTTATACTAATTTTTTTCACTGAATTCGTCAGCATAATTTGAAATTTGCATCGAGGGTATCTGTGACTTTATTTTGTAAACTGAATTTTTTTTTACATCAAATTATGCTGACAAGTACAGTGAAAAAAAAATAGTAGCAAAATGGTTGTTTAAAAATTCAGTGTTTTATTATTCAGTGTGCAAAAATGTATTGTTTAAAAATGATGTGCTTTGAAATTCTGTGTCAAAAATTCAGTGCAGAAAAATGTGTTGCTTAAAAACGCAAAACCCACTTGCGGTAAATTGTATATTTTTTAGCATTTTGAAGCAGCAAAATTTAAGGCATTAAAATTTTTTACAGACTACGTTTTAAAACACTGAATTTATATACACGCACATTTTGCCACAAATTTTTTTTTCACTGAATTTGTCGGCATAATTTGAAATTTGTATGGAGGGTAGTAATTTGTGACTTTATTTTGTGAACTGAATTTTTTACATCAAATTATGCTGACAATTTTAGGGGGGAAAAAGGTAGCAAAATTTGCTGCTTAAAAATGCAAGACCCATGTTCCGTAAAAAAAAAATTCTTTTTTTTTTTTTTTTATTGCTTTAATATCAATGTACCCAGCACATTTTTCTGCACAAAATTTTTATACACTGGATTTTACCACACTGAATTTGTATACACACACTTAATTGATACCAATTTTTTTTACTGAATTCGTCAGTATAATTTGACATTTGTATGGAGAGTAATTTGGGACTTTATTTTGTGAACTGAATTTTTTTACATCAAATTATGCTGACAAGTACAGTGGGAGAAAAAATATTAGCAAAATGGTTGTTTAAAAATTCAGGGTTTTACGATTCAGTGTGCAAAAATGTATTGTTTAAAAATGATGTGCTTTGAAATTCTGTGTCAAAAATTCAATGCAGAAAAATTTGTTGCTTAAAAACCCAAAACCCACTTGCAGTAAATTTTCTCTTTTTTAGCATTTTGAAGCAGCAACATTTACTGCACTAGAATTTTTTACAGACTACGTTTTAAAATACTGAATTTATACAAACACACATTTTGCACCAAATTTTTTTTTCACTGAATTTGTCGGCATAATTTGAGATTTGTATGGTGGGTAATTTGTGACTTTATTTTGTGAACTGAATTTTTTTACATCAAATTATGCTGACAATTTTAGGGGGAAAAAAGGTATTAAAATGCTTGTTCAAAAATGTGGTGTTTTATAATTCAGTGTTTAAAAATGATGTGCTTTAAAATTCTTTGTCAAAATTTCAGTGCAGAAAAATCTGCTGCTTAAAAACCAAGACCCACGTCCGGTAATTTTTTTTAATTTTTTTTATTCCTTCAACATTAATGTACCCAAAGTGGGTGGAGCGTTTTGAAGCAGCAAATTTTTCTGCTCTAAATTTTTAAACACTGGATTTTAAAACACTGAATTTTTATACACACACTTATTTGATACTAATTTTTTTCACTGAATTCATCAACATAATTTGAAATTTGCATGGAGGCTAATCTGTGACTTTATTTTGTAAACGGAATTTTTTTTTGCATCAAATGATGCTGACAACAAGAACAGTGAAAAAAAATAGTAGTAAAATGGTTGTTTAAAAATTCTGGGTTTTATAATTTAGTGTGCAAAAATGTAGTGTTTAAAAATGATGTGCTCTAAAATAATGTGTCAAAAATTCAGTGCAGAAAAACGTGTTGCTTAAAAACAAAAAAAAACACTTCCGGTAAATTTTCTATTTTGTATCGTTTTGAAGCAGAACGTTTTTCTGCACTAAAATTTTGTACAAACTGAATTTTAAAACGCTGGATTTATATACAAGCACATTTTGCCCCAAAATGTATTTTCATTGAATTCGTCAGCATAATTTGAAAATTCACATGCAAGAAAATCTTGTCAAATAAATTCAGTCCCAAAAAAAAGAAGCTTTTGCAATAAAGACTCAAATTAACCTGCGTACTTCATGTGTGTGTGTGTGTGTGTGTACCTGTCCACAGCGGGCTGGAGAGCCTTCTCCCTCTCCAACATCTCCAGGATGAGTTTACCCCACTCCTCGTCCAGGTCATTAGGATGGAGGCCCTGAGGAAGCTTGATACGTCCAAACTCCACCCACACCTAGTTACACACAAAAATGAGTGCATGGTGAGCGCAACACACACTCCATGTTCTTTGGGCGGCATAACTCGGTTGGTAGAGTGGCCGCGCCAGCAACTTGAGGATTCCAGTTTCGATTCCCGCTTCCGCCATCCTAATCACTTCTGCTGTGTCCTTGGGCAAGACACTTTACCCACCTTCTCCAAGTGCCACCCACAATGCTTTAAATGTCACTTAGATACTGGGTTTCACGATGTAAAAGCGGTTTAAGTCGTTAGAGAAAAACGCTAAATAAATATAATTCACTTCACTTCATGTGTGAAGTGATAACAGTCATTCCAAAAATGCTCTTTCATCTCATCTTACATAACAGTGTTAAGAGTCCAGTCCATAGTGGCTCTAACATAATAGTGAGAGTCCGGTCCATAGTGGATCTAACATAATAGTGAGAGTCCGGTCCATAGTGGAGCTAACATAATAGTGAGAGTCCGGTCCATAGTGGATCTAACATAATAGTGAGAGTCCGGTCCATAGTGGATCTAACATAATAGTGAGAGTCCGGTCCATAGTGGAGCTAACATAATAGTGAGAGTCCGGTCCATAGTGGATCTAACATAATAGTGAGAGTCCGGTCCATAGTGGATCTAACATAATAGTGAGAGTCCGGTCCATAGTGGATCTAACATAATAGTGAGAGTCCGGTCAAAAGTAGATCGAACATAACAGCGAGAGTCCGGTCCATAGTGGATCTATCATAATAGCGAGAGTCCAGTCCATAGTGGATCTAACATAATAGCGAGAGTCCAGTCCATAGTGGATCTAACATAATAGCGAGAGTCCGGTCCATAGTGGAGCTAACATAATAGCGAGAGTCCAGTCCATAGTGGATCTAACATAATAGCGAGAGTCCAGTACATAGTGGATCTAACATAATAGTGTGAGAGTCCGGTCCATAGTGGATCTAACATAATAGTGAGAGTCCGGTCCATAGTGGATCTAACATAATAGTGAGAGTCTGGTCCATAGTGGATCTAACATAATAGTGAGAGTCCGGTCCATAGTGGATCTAACATAATAGTGTGAGAGTCCAGCCCATAGTGGATCTAACATAATAGTGAGAGTCTGGTCCATAGTGAATCTAACATAATAGTGTGAGAGTCCAGTCCATAGAGGAGCTATCATAATAGTGAGAGTCTGGTCCATAGTGGTTTTAACATAATAGTGTGAGAGTCCAGTCCATAGTGGATCTAACATAATAGTGTGAGTCCGGTCCATAGTGGATCTAACATAATAGTGAGAGTCCGGTCCATAGTGGATCTAACAGAATAGTGAGAGTCCGGTCCATAGTGGATCTAACATAATAGTGAGAGTCCAGTCCATAGTGGATCTAACATAATAGCGAGAGTCCAGTCAATAGTGGATCTAACATAATAGCGAGAGTCCAGTCCATAGTGGATCTAACATAATAGCGAGAGTCCGGTCCATAGTGGATCTAACATAATAGTGAGAGTCCGGTCCATAGTGGATCTAACATAATAGTGAGAGTCCGGTCCATAGTGGATCTAACATAATAGCGAGAGTCCAATCCATAGTGGATCCAACATAATAGTGAGAGTCCGGTCCATAGTGGATCTAACATAATAGCGAGAGTCCGGTCCATAGTGGATCTAACATAATAGCGAGAGTCCAGTCCATAGTGGATCTAACATAATAGTGAGAGTCCAGTCCATAGTGGATCTAACATAATAGCGAGAGTCGAGTCCATAGTGGATCTAACATAATAGTGTGAGAGTCCAGTCCATAGTTGATCTAACATAATAGTGAGAGAGTCCAGTCCATAGTGGGTCTAACATAATAGTGAGAGTCCAGTCCATAGTGGAGCCAGCAGAAGACCATCCCGAGCGGAGACAGGTCAGCAGCGCAGAGACGTCCCCAACCAATGCACAGACGAGCGGTACACCCCAGGTCCCGACTTTGGACAGCCAGCGCATCATCCGTGGCCACCGAACCTGTGCCCACCCCCTCCACGAAGTAGAGGGGGGCAGAGCAGAAGAGGAACGGCAGATCAACTGGTCCAAAAGGGGGGTCTATTTAACCCCGGGTCCCGACTTTGGACAGCCAGCGCTTCATCCGTGGCCACAGAACCTGCGCCCCCCCCCCCACGAAGGAGAGGGGGGCAGAGCAGAAGAGAAACGGCAGATCAACTGATCTAAAAGGAGGGTCTATTTAAAGCAGCGGACCCCAACCTTTTTGTAGCTGCGGACCAGTCAACGCTTGATAATTTGTCCTGCGGCCCGGTGGCGGGGGGTTAAATTATTTATATATATTTTTTGGTCATGAAAAAGGGAGGTTTTTTGGGTTGGTGCACTAATTGTAAGTGTACTGTATTTCCTTGAATTGCCGCAGGACATCTAGTATGTGCCTGCCTTGAATTATTGCTGGGTCAAACTCGCTTCGCAAAATAATTAGCGCATGCTTAGTATTACCGCCTGATCAAACTCGTGACGTCACGAGTGACACTTCCACTGTCATCATTTTCAAAATGGAGGTGGCTGATTTCAATACCGGTAATTTGAAATCGCATAAAGGGAAGAAGATTCAGAGCTATTCAGTAGGATTTAAGGTCCAAGCTTACATCACACTCACATTTTTACTGCATGCCTTTGGTAAGTGCCGGAGTGAGAAGAGGTTTTAAAACAATTAGCGCATGCTTACTTTTACCGCATGCCTTTGGTAAGCGCAGAAGTGAGAAGAGGTTTTAAATTAATTAACGCCCCGGCGGCAATTCAAGGAAATACGGTATCATGTGTTTTTTATGTTGATTTAATAAAAATAATAATAATAATAATGATTTTTAAATTTAGAAAATTAATAAAACATTCTTCTGTGGCCCGGTGGTTGGGGACCATTGATTTAAAGGCTAGAGCATACAAATGAGTATTAAGATGGGACTGAAATGCTTCTACTGAGGTAGCATCTCTAACTGTTACCGGGAGGGCATTCCAGACTACTGGGGCGTACCTCAAGAAGTTTGTAGAGGTGTTCCACGTGACCTTTCTCCACCTCCTTGGCGGGGATCTCCGTCTCCTTGAAATGGACGTACTCGTTGTAAAGTGCCTGAAGGCGGAGGGAGACAAAGCTGAAACCCGCTACATGTCATTCAACAACATTTACCGTCATCTCCTCCCCCTTCCTTTCT